>NC_081233.1:1317500-1387500 GCF_902713425.1 Acipenser ruthenus
CCCGTTTCCTGTATCTCTGTCTGTGTGTCTCAGTGTGTGTGTGTGTATATGTGTGTGTGTCTCAGAGTGTGTGTGTGTGTCTCAGAGTGTGTGTGTGTCTCAGTGTGTGTGTGTGTGTATGTCTCAGTGTGTGTGTGTGTCTCAGTGTGTGTGTCTCAGAGTGTGTGTGTGTGTCTCAGAGTGTGTGTGTGTCTCAGTGTGTGTGTGTGTGTGTATGTCTCAGTGTGTGTGTGTGTCTCAGTGTGTGTGTCTCAGTGTGTGTGTGTGTGTCTCAGTGTGTGTGTGTGTCTCAGTTTGTGTCTCAGTGTGTGTGCGTGTGTGTCTCAGTGTGTGTCTCAGTGTGTGTGTCTCAGTGTGTGTCTCAGTGTGTGAGTGTGTGTCAGTGTGTGTGTTTGTTTTTTTTCAATTTTATTTTATTTTTGCTTTTACGTATTTACAATGTGGCAAACAATGATACAAGATATATGACTGCGGAGCGCAGTGCGGTATACTGTAATGATGCTGCAGTCAGTCTGCCCGGACTGCACCTGAACCATCTTAAAAACACGAAGCCTCCAATAAGCTCATTTGTAAAAGTTAGTAAAGAATGGCGCTATATAATCTAAGGAAGCTGAATGTGAACTCCTAGCTGGAGCAACGAGAGAGGGAGAGAGGGGGCGGGGCAGAGAAGGAGGCGGAGACGCTGCTAGGCAACCGGCTCCTGAACATTCCACTCCGCTGAGCAGAGACCGTTAGGATTTAAAAATGCCAAAGTTCCGAGCGCCGTTAGTATGGGCTGCCAGAAATGAGGAGAAAATAAATACAGCTTTTTATAAATGTGTGCATTCAGATATCATTTAGAAATCTACTTACAAGATTTAACAGTTAGCTAAATATTTAAATACATCTTTAATCTCTTAGCTAGATTGAACATTTAGTTAAATATTTAACTGGCAGCTAAAGTGCATAGCATAAGTGTACCTGTGTGTGTGTGTGTGTGTGTGTGTGTGTGTGTGTGTGTGTGTGTGTGTGTGTGTGTGTGTGTGTGTGTGTAACAACCAGACTTTTAAGACACAAGCCAAGACTAACTGTTTTCAAAACAGATAATTAAAGACTGATTGACAGCAAATAATGGGACCAAAAGTTCGTGGGTAAGAGTGTCATAATCTTCAGTAACCTTTTTATAGTGGCAAAAAACTGTAGAACAGTACAATGTCGATACAAAGGAAGCAAAATATACCTTAAACATTGCTCTAAGAAACCTCATAGCACAATAGAATGCATAGTGTATACACTGATATAAATATTTTGGCAGTGAAACAACAAGTAATACAGTAAACAGTCAAAATGACCCTGTTAACCCTGGGTATTACTGGTAAAACCGATTCTCAAAAACAGCTTGAAACACAATGAAGTAGTATTAACAAAAATTAACCAGTCCATGTAAATCAATGCGGTCATAAAGTTCCTTATTGCAGAAAAAAAACAAACCAAACAAAGTCAATCCAAAAAACAAAGTCAAACGTGCTTCAAAACAAAACAAACTTGCAAAAAAAACATATTCCAGAGAAAAATAAAGTATCAAAATAAACGCCCATAGTACTATGAAGAAAAAAAAACAATTGTAATCCAGCATTGTCCAGCACAAAAAGTAAAAGTCTAACCAGACCGTCTCACCCCTTCCTGCCGTGTGTCCGAGGACCGGCTGCGCGTTGTTCCTGGGACGTAAATCGATCTGTTTTCTTCAGTTTCAAATAATCCATATAAAACGAACGGTATTCCAAAGCTGTATTCGGGACAATTAGCTCAGTGACACTCCATAAAAAAATGTTACATCGTCTCTAGATAAGCTTAAATAATTTAAAAAGCAAAAAAGAAACCGCAACAAAACTGCAAACGACACTCAGCTCTCCTTTCAGGCCATCCTCTCATTTCCCACAATACGCTCTTTTATCAATGAAACACAGGTGGCTTGAATTAAAACAATTACCGTAACTGGCAGAATATAAGAGCCTTCACATAGAAAAAAGAAATAAAATGAACCCCGATGAATCCCCCCCAAGCCTGGACAACTAAGCCAAACGGGAGATAGGCTAATAAACAAGGCAGAAATGAACAATTTATTCTAACCTGGCCAGGTATAATCCATTCTAATTAAAGAACAGATGATGTATTTTTAACATCATTTATGTGGCGGTCGCCACAATAGAGAAAGAGGGGAACGAGATAGAGAAAGAAGGGAACGAGAGAGAAAGAGAGGAGCAAGAGAATAAGAGGGGAACGAGAAAAAAAGAGGAGGGTTATAGAGAAAGAGGGGAACGAGAGAGAAAGAGAGGAACGAGAGAGAAAGAGGGGAGTGATAGAGAAAGAGGGGAACGAGAGAGAAAGAGAGGAGTGAGAGAGAAAGAGAGGAACAAGAGAGAAAGAGAGGAGCGAGAGAATAAGAGGGGAACGAGAGAGAAAGAGGAGGGTGATAGAGAAAGAGGGGAAGGAGAGTGAAAGAGAGGAATGAGATAGAAAGAGGGGAGTGATAGAGAAAGAGGAGAACGAGATAGAAAGAGGGGAACGAGAGAGAAAGAGGGGAACGAGAGAGAAAGAGAGGAACGAGAGAGAAAGAGGGGAACGAGAGAGAAAGAGGGGAACGATAGAGAAAGAGAGGAATGAGAGAGAAAGAGGGGAGTGATAGAGAAAGAGGAGAACGAGAGAGAAAGAGGGGAACAAGAGAGAAAGAGGGGAGTGATAGAGAAAGAGGGGAACGAGAGAGAAAGAGGGGAACGAGAGAGAAAGAGAGGAATGAGAGAGAAAGAGAGGAGCGAGAGAGAAAGAGGAGAACGAGAGAGAAAGAGGGGAGTGATAGAGAAAGAGGGGAACGAGAGAGAAAGAGGGGAACGAGAGAGAAAGAGAGGAACGAGAGAGAAAGAGAGGAATGAGAGAGAAAGAGAGGAATGAGAGAGAAAGAGGGGAGTGATAGAGAAAGAGGGGAATGAGAGAGAAAGAGAGGAGCGAGAGAATAAGAGGGGAACGAGAGAGAAAGAGGAGGGTGATAGAGAAAGAGGGGGTGATAGAGAAAGAGGGGAACGAGAGAGAAAGAGGGGAACGAGAGAGAAAGAGGAGGGTGATAGAGAAAGAGGGGAATGAGAGAGAAAGAGAGGAATGAGAGAGAAAGAGGGGAGTGATAGAGAAAGAGGAGAACGAGAGAGAAAGGGGGGAACGAGAGAGAAAGAGGGGAGTGAGAGAAAGAGGGGAACGAGATAGAGAAAGAGGGGAACGAGAGAGAAAGAGGAGGGTGATAGAGAAAGAGGGGAATGAGAGACAAAGAGGGGAATGAGAGAGAAAGAGGGGAGTGATAGAGAAAGAGGAGAACGAGAGAGAAAGAGGGGAGTGATAGAGAAAGAGGGGAGTGATAGAGAAAGAGGAGAACGAGAGAGAAAGAGGGGAGTGAGAGAAAGAGGGGAACGAAATAGAGAAAGAGGGGAACGAGAGAGAAAGAGGAGGGTGATAGAGAAAGAGGGGAATGAGAGAGAAAGTGGGGAACGAGAGAGAAAGAGGGGAATGAGAGAGAAAGAGGGGAGTGATAGAGAAAGAGGGGAACGAGAGAGAAAGAGAGGAACGAGAGAGAAAGAGGGGAACGAGAGAGAAAGAGGGGCACACTGAGGCAATCCCCTCCTTTCGGTCACTGGCTCCGAAAAAAATATACACAAGGTCCACTTAAAACACAACAGTCACGGACGTAACACAATGATTGGACGAAACAGAAAGAAATGGTCCGGGGGTAAATCCCATGATCCCAGGGTCTCCCCCTCCGACTCGCTCGGTCCGTGATCGGACTCCTCGTCGCTGATAGGACAGCTGCTCTCTGCTGGACCTCTCCTGGCCGATCGACCACCAACCTGAAGAACCAGCCATCAGAAAGTGGGGTAAAACAAAGGGGCCGTCAGGGACTGTACCCCAGGTAAGTAAACTGCACCCCGTCATCCTTCTGGTCACTTCCCTACGGCCAGTCTTTCACGTCGCATTTCTCTCCTCTCTCCCACGTTCCTGCCACGCCCTCGGACCTCACCTGATCTTCTGTCCACTGCCACCGAGCTGACCTGGAAACTGGACTGGAAACCTGTGGGTAAGGTAAGTAACACACCGTCGGCCTCAGGCACACCTAGAAGGGTGGTACGGGGCCCAACCAGCATAGGTAAGGAGTTTTCTTTTTTCCAATATAAAAATAGACTAAGAATTTGTCTGTCTGTATAAAGAATAACACAAAGTAATCCTTTCTTCTCATTTCTTTCAGCACAGGTGAAACTCAAAATATAACCCCTCTCCTAGATCCGTGGGGAGAAAATCAACAATAAAGTAGCCAAAAAAAGCGTTAATGTAAATCCCTTTTTTTTTTAAATAGCTATGTTGGTTATCACATATAATAACAGCCACAAATACAGCCTTCCGTCCTGTACTGTCCTGCACAAAAAAGTACTCATAAAAAATAGTTTTTTTTCCAAACCCGTTTTTTGAACAAACCCGTTGTTCCCTCAGCAGTGTTCCAGCCAGAAGAACAGAACAGTCGATTTCCCAAGATGATTCCTCCAAGGCTACGTGCTTCTGCCTGCATGCACTCCTGTTGCCCTTGTCCTGTCCTGTCCTGTCCTGTCCTGTCCTTTCCTGTCCTGTCTTTTGTTTCCTGCCTCCATGTCTGTCTTTTCCTGTCTCAAATCCCTGTCTTATATATTTATTATTATTATTATTATTATTATTATTATTATTATTATTATTATTTATTTCTTAGCAGACGCCCTTATCCAGGGCGACTTACAATCGCAAGCAAATACAAATACATTCAAGTGTTACAATACAAGTAATACAATAAGAGCAAGAAATACAATAACTTTTGTTCAAGTAAAGTAAAAGTGTGACAAAGCACAATTCAATAATACAGCAGGTAATAGTGAAAGTTACATCAGGATATGATTAAATAGTGATAGTTACATCAGGATGTGATTAAATACAAAGTACTACAGGTTAAACACTTGGCAGATTACAGTATTCTGAAGTACAGGATTAAATGCAGTAAAATAGGGGCAGATAAGAGCAAAATAAAGCATATTTAAATGAAGGGTGATAGTGTCCCAGGATACAAACAGAGGAGTTCTACAGGTGCTGTTTGAAGAGGTGAGTCTTAAGGAGGCGCCGGAATGTGGTCAGGGACTGGGCAGTCCTGACATCTGTAGGAAGGTCATTCCACCACTGCGGAGCAAGGGTGGAGAAGGAGCGGGCTCTGGAGGCAGGGGAGCATAGCGGAGGTAGAGCCAGTCTTCTAGTGCAGGCGGAGCGGAGAGGTCGAGTGGGGGTGTAGGGAGAGATGAGGGTCTGGAGGTAGCTCGGTGCAGTCTGATCAAGGCATCTGTAGCCAAGTACAAGAGTCTTGAACTGGATGCGAGCGGTGATCGGGAGCCAGTGGAGCGAGCGGAGTAGTGGAGTAGCGTGGGCGAATAACAGAGCACTCCCTCACACACGCACACGCACACGCACACGCACACGCACACGCACACGCACACGCAGTCCAGTGGCCACGCCCCCCTGCTCGCGCCGCTGTTCTGAATGAGAGCTCTCAGCTGTCAGTCTCGCGCAGCGTAGGGCTTCTGATTTTAGCTGCTTTACTCCGACTTTTCTAATCTCCTTTAATAAGCTTCTGCTTTGAAATGAAAAAAGTCAGACTTACGATTTAAAAGCCCATTTAGTTGTTTCACAGAAAAAATAATTGAATCAATGTTACTATTGACGCGTTTCTCAGTATGTGATTGAGATACACGAATGGCTTAACGGGTATCAACCGAATTCGGAGTCAAAAAGTCGGCGGAACTGGAAAACACAGAAAACGAGAAGCCCTACTTATGAGAAGTGGATAAACGCTATATTACCCAAATTTAAAAATGGGTACACTCCGTTTACCTGCGTATACCCTCGACTACACCACTTCCGTCTACTCTTTCAAATAAATAAAAATCTGTGGGATGTCTTAAAGTTCACAGTTGCTGGAATGTTCGCGGTTCGACGCTACATCCTCCCAACTAATTAACATGATACACAATAAACCCACATTAGATAAATATATAATAATAATAATAATAATAATAATAATAATAATAATAATAATAATAATAATAATAATAATAATATATATGACCGTTACCTGTAGCTGTTACTTTCAATCTTCTCAAATCCTCAGGAGAAATTTGAACTGCTTTTCACACTCGCGAGCCCGTGGGGAAGCTCGAGCTACCTGGCGTGGATTGTGATTGGTTCAGTGAAATCACCCACGAGCTGCGGTAAGACCTGCCCCTGCTCAGAACGGTAACCAACCCAACAAAGTGACCCAGCACACCTGAACCCATAGCTGGGTTACAAAAACAACCCAACATGTTTTAGAGTGTACACTTAAGGCAAAAGGACTGAATAATAAGTAGAACTTGAAAATTCTGAGATGCACAAAAAAGCAAAAATATCGCAACATTGCCTATGCATCCTCAGTGTACACTTGTTTCAGATTCATTACACTGTGAAACAGTAAGTGAATAAGAGGACACACTTTTTCTATACTTTCCTAAAAACAGTGTTAGGATCTCGCTCTGACCGGAATAAAGCTATGCCAGTGATGAAAGAAAGACTGGACTTTCTTCCGTTGCTATTGATATTTATTTTGTTGGTATTCACTTCTGTAAGCAGCGTCGCTTACCAAGTGACATACTCTTATCGAAGAAGTGTGAATACATATTGAAGGAAAGCAGCAGTGACGTTAATTTTGCAGCACTAACGCAGCACAAACGAATGACCCATATCTGATTTAAACCCGTTATTATAGGGGACTGTGACCTCACTCGCTCTCAAAGAATCGTGAATAAATATTGAAGGAAAACAGCACTAACATTCATTTTGCAGCAGTGATCAGCACAAACGAATGACCCATATCTGATTTAAACCCGTTATTATAGGGGGACTGTGACCTCACTCGCTCTCAAAGAATCGTGAATAAATATTGAAGGAAAACAGCTCTAACATTCATTTTGCAGCAATGATCAGCACAAACGTAGCACAAAGCAATGCGACAAGTTTGGTTCAATTCCGACATTGTAGGGGGCTGAGTGACGTCACTGCCCTAAAAAAGAATCGTTAATATCTTAAAAACTATAGCAGCACAAACGTTTGTTTCAACGGCAGAAACCGGCACAAACAAATGATACATGACTCATCGTTTGTGCTGTTTGTAAGGAAGGAAGGAATGGAGGAATGGAGGAATGAAGGAACGGAAGGGGGGGCAGCTTCACGGAGCTAAGAGAAAGCTATGAAACTGCGCGCATGCCTACGCCATTCTGCATCTGTTTGTGACAACGGCGCGGAAGTTGAATTAACATAACATGCTTCTAAACACATTATCAGGGATATACCGTTAGTGTTTGAACACCTTGTTCTGCAGAAAAGGACGGGAAATATCAATATCAGTATAAAAAACATTATATATCTGCAAAAGATAAGGAAAGGACTATACTAACTCTGGCATAGGGGAGGGGGTTACCTGAATTCAAATTGTATTCACTGGGAAAAACTAGAGCTACAAACAGCTCGTTTACGATGTTAAAATTGAAAGTCGTAATCATTTTTAATTAAAATATCCCCGATATCACGATTCCCTTTGCGGTTCATATTAGATGAATTGTCAGACCGCGCTGATCGGTTTGTATTTTGTGATTGGTATATTCCTCGTCCTGTGGGAGACAGACCCGTTCAGACACTGAGGGAGAGCAGAGAGGAGGTGAGAGAGTCTGCATGGAGCTCTACAATGTGTTTATAAACTACAGAGCGCTGTTATATTGTATTATTTTGAAAGGTCCGGGTTGTAGTGTGGTAGGAGCGCGTTGTTTTATCCGTTCAGACACTGAGGGAGAGCAGAGAGGAGGTGAGAGAGTCTGCATGGAGCTCTACAATGTGTTTATAAACTACAGAGCGCTGTTATATTGTATTATTTTGAAAGGTCCGGGTTGTAGTGTGGTAGGAGCGCGTTGTTTTATCCGTTCAGACACTGAGGGAGAGCAGAGAGGAGGTGAGAGAGTCTGCATGGAGCTCTACAATGTGTTTATAAACTACAGAGCGCTGTTATATTGTATTATTTTGAAAGGTCCGGGTTGTAGTGTGGTAGGAGCGCGTTGTTTTATCCGTTCAGACACTGAGGGAGAGCAGAGAGGAGGTGAGAGAGTCTGCATGGAGCTCTACAATGTGTTTATAAACTACAGAGCGCTGTTATATTGTATTATTTTGAAAGGTCCGGGTTGTAGTGTGGTAGGAGCGCGTTGTTTTATCCGTTCAGACACTGAGGGAGAGCAGAGAGGAGGTGAGAGAGTCTGCATGGAGCTCTACAATGTGTTTATAAACTACAGAGCGCTGTTATATTGTATTATTTTGAAAGGTCCGGGTTGTAGTGTGGTAGGAGCGCGTTGTTTTATCCGTTCAGACACTGAGGGAGAGCAGAGAGGAGGTGAGAGAGTCTGCATGGAGCTCTACAATGTGTTTATAAACTACAGAGCGCTGTTATATTGTATTATTTTGAAAGGTCCGGGTTGTAGTGTGGTAGGAGCGCGTTGTTTTATCCGTTCAGACACTGAGGGAGAGCAGAGAGGAGGTGAGAGAGTCTGCATGGAGCTCTACAATGTGTTTATAAACTACAGAGCGCTGTTATATTGTATTATTTTGAAAGGTCCGGGTTGTAGTGTGGTAGGAGCGCGTTGTTTTATCCGTTCAGACACTGAGGGAGAGCAGAGAGGAGGTGAGAGAGTCTGCATGGAGCTCTACAATGTGTTTATAAACTACAGAGCGCTGTTATATTGTATTATTTTGAAAGGTCCGGGTTGTAGTGTGGTAGGAGCGCGTTGTTTTATCCGTTCAGACACTGAGGGAGAGCAGAGAGGAGGTGAGAGAGTCTGCATGGAGCTCTACAATGTGTTTATAAACTACAGAGCGCTGTTATATTGTATTATTTTGAAAGGTCCGGGTTGTAGTGTGGTAGGAGCGCGTTGTTTTATCCGTTCAGACACTGAGGGAGAGCAGAGAGGAGGTGAGAGAGTCTGCATGGAGCTCTACAATGTGTTTATAAACTACAGAGCGCTGTTATATTGTATTATTTTGAAAGGTCCGGGTTGTAGTGTGGTAGGAGCGCGTTGTTTTATCCGTTCAGACACTGAGGGAGAGCAGAGAGGAGGTGAGAGAGTCTGCATGGAGCTCTACAATGTGTTTATAAACTACAGAGCGCTGTTATATTGTATTATTTTGAAAGGTCCGGGTTGTAGTGTGGTAGGAGCGCGTTGTTTTATCCGTTCAGACACTGAGGGAGAGCAGAGAGGAGGTGAGAGAGTCTGCATGGAGCTCTACAATGTGTTTATAAACTACAGAGCGCTGTTATATTGTATTATTTTGAAAGGTCCGGGTTGTAGTGTGGTAGGAGCGCGTTGTTTTATCCGTTCAGACACTGAGGGAGAGCAGAGAGGAGGTGAGAGAGTCTGCATGGAGCTCTACAATGTGTTTATAAACTACAGAGCGCTGTTATATTGTATTATTTTGAAAGGTCCGGGTTGTAGTGTGGTAGGAGCGCGTTGTTTTATCCGTTCAGACACTGAGGGAGAGCAGAGAGGAGGTGAGAGAGTCTGCATGGAGCTCTACAATGTGTTTATAAACTACAGAGCGCTGTTATATTGTATTATTTTGAAAGGTCTGGGTTGTAGTGTGGTAGGAGCGCGTTGTTTTATCCGTTCAGACACTGAGGGAGAGCAGAGAGGAGGTGAGAGAGTCTGCATGGAGCTCTACAATGTGTTTATAAACTACAGAGCGCTGTTATATTGGATTATTTTGAAAGGTCCGGGTTGTAGTGTGGTAGGAGCGCGTTGTTTTACCCGTTCAGACACTGAGGGAGAGCAGAGAGGAGGTGAGAGAGTCTGCATGGAGCTCTACAATGTGTTTATAAACTACAGAGCGCTGTTATATTGTATTATTTTGAAAGGTCCGGGTTGTAGTGTGGTAGGAGCGCGTTGTTTTACCCGTTCAGACACTGAGGGAGAGCAGAGAGGAGGTGAGAGAGTCTGCATGGAGCTCTACAATGTGTTTATAAACTACAGAGCGCTGTTATATTGTATTATTTTGAAAGGTCCGGGTTGTAGTGTGGTAGGAGCGCGTTGTTTTATCCGTTCAGACACTGAGGGAGAGCAGAGAGGAGGTGAGAGAGTCTGCATGGAGCTCTACAATGTGTTTATAAACTACAGAGCGCTGTTATATTGTATTATTTTGAAAGGTCCGGGTTGTAGTGTGGTAGGAGCGCGTTGTTTTATCCGTTCAGACACTGAGGGAGAACAGAGAGGAGGTGAGAGAGTCTGCATGGAGCTCTACAATGTGTTTATAAACTACAGAGCGCTGTTATATTGTATTATTTTGAAAGGTCCGGGTTGTAGTGTGGTAGGAGCGCGTTGTTTTATCCGTTCAGACACTGAGGGAGAGCAGAGAGGAGGTGAGAGAGTCTGCATGGAGCTCTACAATGTGTTTATAAACTACAGAGCGCTGTTATATTGTATTATTTTGAAAGGTCCGGGTTGTAGTGTGGTAGGAGCGCGTTGTTTTATCCGTTCAGACACTGAGGGAGAGCAGAGAGGAGGTGAGAGAGTCTGCATGGAGCTCTACAATGTGTTTATAAACTACAGAGCGCTGTTATATTGTATTATTTTGAAAGGTCCGGGTTGTAGTGTGGTAGGAGCGCGTTGTTTTATCCGTTCAGACACTGAGGGAGAGCAGAGAGGAGGTGAGAGAGTCTGCATGGAGCTCTACAATGTGTTTATAAACTACAGAGCGCTGTTATATTGTATTATTTTGAAAGGTCCGGGTTGTAGTGTGGTAGGAGCGCGTTGTTTTATCCGTTCAGACACTGAGGGAGAGCAGAGAGGAGGTGAGAGAGTCTGCATGGAGCTCTACAATGTGTTTATAAACTACAGAGCGCTGTTATATTGTATTATTTTGAAAGGTCCGGGTTGTAGTGTGGTAGGAGCGCGTTGTTTTATCCGTTCAGACACTGAGGGAGAGCAGAGAGGAGGTGAGAGAGTCTGCATGGAGCTCTACAATGTGTTTATAAACTACAGAGCGCTGTTATATTGTATTATTTTGAAAGGTCCGGGTTGTAGTGTGGTAGGAGCGCGTTGTTTTATCCGTTCAGACACTGAGGGAGAGCAGAGAGGAGGTGAGAGAGTCTGCATGGAGCTCTACAATGTGTTTATAAACTACAGAGCGCTGTTATATTGTATTATTTTGAAAGGTCCGGGTTGTAGTGTGGTAGGAGCGCGTTGTTTTATCCGTTCAGACACTGAGGGAGAGCAGAGAGGAGGTGAGAGAGTCTGCATGGAGCTCTACAATGTGTTTATAAACTACAGAGCGCTGTTATATTGTATTATTTTGAAAGGTCCGGGTTGTAGTGTGGTAGGAGCGCGTTGTTTTACCCGTTCAGACACTGAGGGAGAGCAGAGAGGAGGTGAGAGAGTCTGCATGGAGCTCTACAATGTGTTTATAAACTACAGAGCGCTGTTATATTGTATTATTTTGAAAGGTCCGGGTTGTAGTGTGGTAGGAGCGCGTTGTTTTATCCGTTCAGACACTGAGGGAGAGCAGAGAGGAGGTGAGAGAGTCTGCATGGAGCTCTACAATGTGTTTATAAACTACAGAGCGCTGTTATATTGTATTATTTTGAAAGGTCCGGGTTGTAGTGTGGTAGGAGCGCGTTGTTTTATCCGTTCAGACACTGAGGGAGAGCAGAGAGGAGGTGAGAGAGTCTGCATGGAGCTCTACAATGTGTTTATAAACTACAGAGCGCTGTTATATTGTATTATTTTGAAAGGTCCGGGTTGTAGTGTGGTAGGAGCGCGTTGTTTTATCCGTTCAGACACTGAGGGAGAACAGAGAGGAGGTGAGAGAGTCTGCATGGAGCTCTACAATGTGTTTATAAACTACAGAGCGCTGTTATATTGTATTATTTTGAAAGGTCCGGGTTGTAGTGTGGTAGGAGCGCGTTGTTTTATCCGTTCAGACACTGAGGGAGAGCAGAGAGGAGGTGAGAGAGTCTGCATGGAGCTCTACAATGTGTTTATAAACTACAGAGCGCTGTTATATTGTATTATTTTGAAAGGTCCGGGTTGTAGTGTGGTAGGAGCGCGTTGTTTTATCCGTTCAGACACTGAGGGAGAGCAGAGAGGAGGTGAGAGAGTCTGCATGGAGCTCTACAATGTGTTTATAAACTACAGAGCGCTGTTATATTGTATTATTTTGAAAGGTCCGGGTTGTAGTGTGGTAGGAGCGCGTTGTTTTATCCGTTCAGACACTGAGGGAGAGCAGAGAGGAGGTGAGAGAGTCTGCATGGAGCTCTACAATGTGTTTATAAACTACAGAGCGCTGTTATATTGTATTATTTTGAAAGGTCCGGGTTGTAGTGTGGTAGGAGCGCGTTGTTTTATCCGTTCAGACACTGAGGGAGAGCAGAGAGGAGGTGAGAGAGTCTGCATGGAGCTCTACAATGTGTTTATAAACTACAGAGCGCTGTTATATTGTATTATTTTGAAAGGTCCGGGTTGTAGTGTGGTAGGAGCGCGTTGTTTTATCCGTTCAGACACTGAGGGAGAGCAGAGAGGAGGTGAGAGAGTCTGCATGGAGCTCTACAATGTGTTTATAAACTACAGAGCGCTGTTATATTGTATTATTTTGAAAGGTCCGGGTTGTAGTGTGGTAGGAGCGCGTTGTTTTATCCGTTCAGACACTGAGGGAGAGCAGAGAGGAGGTGAGAGAGTCTGCATGGAGCTCTACAATGTGTTTATAAACTACAGAGCGCTGTTATATTGTATTATTTTGAAAGGTCCGGGTTGTAGTGTGGTAGGAGCGCGTTGTTTTATCCGTTCAGACACTGAGGGAGAGCAGAGAGGAGGTGAGAGAGTCTGCATGGAGCTCTACAATGTGTTTATAAACTACAGAGCGCTGTTATATTGTATTATTTTGAAAGGTCCGGGTTGTAGTGTGGTAGGAGCGCGTTGTTTTACCCGTTCAGACACTGAGGGAGAGCAGAGAGGAGGTGAGAGAGTCTGCATGGAGCTCTACAATGTGTTTATAAACTACAGAGCGCTGTTATATTGTATTATTTTGAAAGGTCCGGGTTGTAGTGTGGTAGGAGCGCGTTGTTTTATCCGTTCAGACACTGAGGGAGAGCAGAGAGGAGGTGAGAGAGTCTGCATGGAGCTCTACAATGTGTTTATAAACTACAGAGCGCTGTTATATTGTATTATTTTGAAAGGTCCGGGTTGTAGTGTGGTAGGAGCGCGTTGTTTTACCCGTTCAGACACTGAGGGAGAGCAGAGAGGAGGTGAGAGAGTCTGCATGGAGCTCTACAATGTGTTTATAAACTACAGAGCGCTGTTATATTGTATTATTTTGAAAGGTCCGGGTTGTAGTGTGGTAGGAGCGCGTTGTTTTATCCGTTCAGACACTGAGGGAGAGCAGAGAGGAAGTGAGAGAGTCTGCATGGAGCTCTACAATGTGTTTATAAACTACAGAGCGCTGTTATATTGTATTATTTTGAAAGGTCCGGGTTGTAGTGTGGTAGGAGCGCGTTGTTTTACCCGTTCAGACACTGAGGGAGAGCAGAGAGGAGGTGAGAGAGTCTGCATGGAGCTCTACAATGTGTTTATAAACTACAGAGCGCTGTTATATTGTATTATTTTGAAAGGTCCGGGTTGTAGTGTGGTAGGAGTGCGTTGTTTTATCCGTTCAGACACTGAGGGAGAGCAGAGAGGAGGTGAGAGAGTCTGCATGGAGCTCTACAATGTGTTTATAAACTACAGAGCGCTGTTATATTGTATTATTTTGAAAGGTCCGGGTTGTAGTGTGGTAGGAGCGCGTTGTTTTATCCGTTCAGACACTGAGGGAGAGCAGAGAGGAGGTGAGAGAGTCTGCATGGAGCTCTACAATGTGTTTATAAACTACAGAGCGCTGTTATATTGTATTATTTTGAAAGGTCCGGGTTGTAGTGTGGTAGGAGCGCGTTGTTTTATCCGTTCAGACACTGAGGGAGAGCAGAGAGGAGGTGAGAGAGTCTGCATGGAGCTCTACAATGTGTTTATAAACTACAGAGCGCTGTTATATTGTATTATTTTGAAAGGTCCGGGTTGTAGTGTGGTAGGAGCGCGTTGTTTTATCCGTTCAGACACTGAGGGAGAGCAGAGAGGAGGTGAGAGAGTCTGCATGGAGCTCTACAATGTGTTTATAAACTACAGAGCGCTGTTATATTGTATTATTTTGAAAGGTCCGGGTTGTAGTGTGGTAGGAGCGCGTTGTTTTATCCGTTCAGACACTGAGGGAGAGCAGAGAGGAGGTGAGAGAGTCTGCATGGAGCTCTACAATGTGTTTATAAACTACAGAGCGCTGTTATATTGTATTATTTTGAAAGGTCCGGGTTGTAGTGTGGTAGGAGCGCGTTGTTTTATCCGTTCAGACACTGAGGGAGAGCAGAGAGGAGGTGAGAGAGTCTGCATGGAGCTCTACAATGTGTTTATAAACTACAGAGCGCTGTTATATTGTATTATTTTGAAAGGTCCGGGTTGTAGTGTGGTAGGAGCGCGTTGTTTTATCCGTTCAGACACTGAGGGAGAGCAGAGAGGAGGTGAGAGAGTCTGCATGGAGCTCTACAATGTGTTTATAAACTACAGAGCGCTGTTATATTGTATTATTTTGAAAGGTCCGGGTTGTAGTGTGGTAGGAGCGCGTTGTTTTATCCGTTCAGACACTGAGGGAGAGCAGAGAGGAGGTGAGAGAGTCTGCATGGAGCTCTACAATGTGTTTATAAACTACAGAGCGCTGTTATATTGTATTATTTTGAAAGGTCCGGGTTGTAGTGTGGTAGGAGCGCGTTGTTTTATCCGTTCAGACACTGAGGGAGAGCAGAGAGGAGGTGAGAGAGTCTGCATGGAGCTCTACAATGTGTTTATAAACTACAGAGCGCTGTTATATTGTATTATTTTGAAAGGTCCGGGTTGTAGTGTGGTAGGAGCGCGTTGTTTTATCCGTTCAGACACTGAGGGAGAGCAGAGAGGAGGTGAGAGAGTCTGCATGGAGCTCTACAATGTGTTTATAAACTACAGAGCGCTGTTATATTGTATTATTTTGAAAGGTCCGGGTTGTAGTGTGGTAGGAGCGCGTTGTTTTTGTGTGTGTGTGTTGTATTTGTGAAGCGGCGTGTTTGTTTTTATTCATATCTCTCAGTTGCAGTCTCCGTGCCGCGGGCTCAGTGCTGCTCGAGTGGCGGGTTTCCAGTCAAAATGAACTCGTGTTGAAAACATCTAGCGAGTAAATATTGTCTTTGGCGGTCTGGCTATTTTTGTCGTGCATGTTTGGTTTTGTTTTGTTTTGTTTTTTTTTTCTATTCGTGAGACCGCGTGGAACTTAGAAGCTAGCAATCGGGGAAGTATTTTTTATATATAAACGAGATCAAATATATTTTCAGTATCAAACAATTATTATCGTGTATGTGTACCGTAATGATTGTAAAAGCAGCGCTTTCCAAAACGTTCATACAGTGACTGCCATTTTCACACTTGCATGAACACACATGGAAACCGGCTTTCTGTCCTTCTTAATGTGTTTGAAATCATGTTTAAACATTCTTTCAATGAGGTGTATCTGTGTTGCCTTTACTAGTGTTATTCTTGTGTATTATTTAAAACACTGAGGGACACCTCAATTCCAAACTCGTGCTGTGGGACGTCACACTGTGTTTTTAATATTGCTAGGGGAAACAAACATGTTTTTATTTTGATGCAGGATATCTGGTACTACACAAGGTTACAATACAGGTTTATAAGCCTTGCTTTCAGACAGTGTTGCACTTCCTTGATCACCTGGGGGGGGGGGTGAAATTGTCTCCTCCCCTTGAACGGCTTCTTTCACAGTATCTTAAACTGTATTCTTGTAATCTCATAGTACAGTATACATTTGTTTAAGTGAACTAAAGCACATGTAAAAACATTCTCTGTTCTCCTTGAACTAAATAAACACATTTTCAGATCTGAAGAGCAGAAAGGACACATTCACTGAGGAGACGGTCAGAGCGAGTGACTGGAGCACTAGAGCCGTGCTGCACATCCCACTGACAATACCTGAAGTAAGCTTCTCTCTCTCTATTCATTAGACTTCAATCAGCTTCATACTCTGTCTATATTGTCTCATTGTAACTGAGTGTGTCGGAGCACTCAATGTGTTCCTTGTGTTGTCTCATTGTAACTGAGTGTGTCAGAGCAGTCAGTGTGTTTCTTGTATTGTCTCATTGTAACTGAGTGTGTCAGAGCAGTCAGTGTGTTCCTTGTATTGTCTCATTGTAACTGAGTGTGTCAGAGCAGTCAGTGTGTTTCTTGTATTGTCTCATTGTAACTGAGTGTGTCAGAGCAGTCAGTGTGTTCCTTGTATTGTCTCATTGTAACTGAGTGTGTCGGAGCACTCAATGTGTTCCTTGTGTTGTCTCATTGTAACTGAGTGTGTCGGAGCAGTCAGTGTGTTTCTTGTATTGTCTCATTGTAACTGAGTGTGTCGGAGCACTCAATGTGTTCCTTGTATTGTCTCATTGTAACTGAGTGTGTCGGAGCAGTCAGTGTGTTTCTTGTATTGTCTCATTGTAACTGAGTGTGTCGGAGCACTCAATGTGTTCCTTGTATTGTCTCATTGTAACTGAGTGTGTCGGAGCAGTCAGTGTGTTCCTTGTATTGTCTCATTGTAACTGAGTGTGTCGGAGCAGTCAGTGTGTTCCTTGTATTGTCTCATTGTAACTGAGTGTGTCAGAGCACTCAATGTGTTCCTTGTATTGTCTCATTGTAACTGAGTGTGTCGGAGCAGTCACTGTGTTCCTTGTATTGTCTCATTGTAACTGAGTGTGTCAGAGCAGTCAGTGTGTTCCTTGTATTGTCTCATTGTAACTGAGTGTGTCAGAGCACTCAATGTGTTCCTTGTATTGTCTCATTGTAACTGAGTGTGTCAGAGCAGTCAGTGTGTTCCTTGTATTGTCTCATTGTAACTGAGTGTGTCAGAGCAGTCAGTGTGTTCCTTGTATTGTCTCATTGTAACTGAGTGTGTCAGAGCAGTCAGTGTGTTCCTTGTATTGTCTCATTGTAACTGAGTGTGTCAGAGCAGTCAGTGTGTTACTGGGCAGGATTGTAATTGTGTGCAATGCTTTGTTTATTATTGACATTTTTGCTTAATATTACAGAAAGAAACGCATCTGAAAGGCTAAGAGTTTAGCACAAGAATGTGCGTTACAGTACAGTTAATCTCTGTTATTTTCACAGATTAAAAAGGGCAGTTCACTTGCTTTTAAATTCATTTTTCAGTAGATCTCTTTTCCATGACTCCTTTGCAAGTTATTGCTCTGCACACAGAGGTGCCTCAAGTCAATACTATGCAAGTTATTGCTCTGCACACAGAGGTGCCTCAAATCAATACTATGCAAGTTATTGCTCTGCACACAGAGGTGTCCTCAAATCAATACTATGCAATTTATTGCTCTGCACACAGAGGTGTCCTCAAATCAATACTATGCAATTTATTGCTCTCCACACAGAAGTGCCTCAAATCAATACTATGCAATTTATTGGTCTGCACACAGAGGTGTCCTCAAATCAATACTATGCAAGTTATTGCTGTACACACAGAGGTGCCTCAAATCAATACTATGCAAGTTATTGCTCTGCACACAGAGGTGCCTCAAATCAATACTATGCAAGTTATTGCTCTGCACACAGAGCCAGAAGACATCGAAACTATCACAAAGCCTTCAACAAGTAAGAAAATAAAGAGATCATAGAAACTTGGGGATTAAAGTGTTTTCTGTCATCTGCTGATATTACATTATTCTGTTCATGTTAACACTCCTCCTTATTAAAATGTCCAGCACTGTGCAGTGTCGCTAGTTAAAATGACTGTGTTAGTGGCAATGTGCTGAAAGCACGTGTACCTTACACACAAGGGCTACTTTGAAATGTTCTATAGTTTTCATTGATTTAAGATCACCCGAATACACGTACGTTTAAACTGAAGTCTCATCGTGTTAGTTCAGTCACTTCATTCAAAGCACTTGCGTTTCACTTTGCATCGTGTTATTATAACCATTCAGGACGCACTTCAAGAAGCTTTTATTTCTTATTTCTGTTCCAGTTTACATGTTTCTGGTTAATAGGGGTGCTCTGATAATCGGGAGCCTACCGGCATGGCACCGATATAAGGAAGAAAACACAACTGGCTATCGGCAGACATGATTGAATTTCATCCAGCACAGAATTTAATGTTTGCTCAGGCACGCTTACAGTAATGTTCCCAGTGCTGTGTAACGTGTGATCATCCTGCAGTAAATAAGTCTCTGAAGAGCCGTGTTTGGATTTTTAATATCTGAAGACAACAATAGGATAGCGAGTTGTGTGCAGCAGAACAGACTTGATGCTGCATTAAATCCAGCGATGGACTGCGAGTAGAATATTATTATACTTAAAAAAAATAATAGGTTGAATCCTAAATAACATTGATGGTTTAAATTCTTATTTGTAGTCATGTATCTTGCTCAATCTCATTGGGTGCGGGTGTATTCGGAGGCATTTTGAAGCTGTAATTGATTACTGTGCCGTCTTGTTTAGTAACTAATTCAAGTTTGATTGAATTTTTTAAGCGGATATTTTCATAACATCTTTGTTTTTGATTAAGTGAACAGTTGAAGCTGTGCTGCATTTTGAAGCAGTGTATGCTTACAATAAGAATGTAACGGCTGCTGTTGTAGTTTCTCCACCTCACAGCTGGCTCAGTCTCATTTTGAGGGTGCATCTTCATTGATAGACTTTCCGCCTGCCTTGTTTTAAGCTAAAGGAATGAAACCACTGAGACTAAAATATAGCAGCAGCATTACTGCGGCACTACATTCTTATCAACGCTGAATGTTTTGCCATAACACGTCTGCTGTAAATAGTCATTTTTATAGTGGGGGGGGGGGGAGAAGAAAAGAGTGATGAGTCTCCTATTAAAAATAACACATCTGCAATAATTGTAATCTTGATGCCATCCAGAAAATACCTTAACAGATGTGGCAAAGAATTAACAAAGTTAAGTGAAGCAACATAAGTTGAGGTTTTTTGTGCATTTTCAAATTAACATTAAACTGCATGAATTTCACTTTGCATGTCCGGCTTAAAGGGTACAGAAGGACCTTTTTATTTTATTGTGTCGCATGTTCCCACGTGTTGATACAACTCTTTACATAAGGTGTGTGTTTATTTTTTTACATTTCAACCATTTTTTTTTTACTTTTTTAAATTTCATTCTATGTGCCTCAAGATGGCTTCCCATGTACCCACATGGACCTCTCAGAACTACATTCCCCATCATCCTCCTGCTCACATGTGTAACTGAGATGGATTTACCAGTGAGCAGGAGGATGATGGGAAATGTAGTTCTAAGAGGTCCATGTGGATACATACACACACCTTACGTAAACAGTTTTAGCAATACATGGGAACATGAAACACAATAAAATTAAAAAGGTCCTTATGTACCCTTTAACATCAGCAGCAGTTTTCTGTTCTGAACCCCTGATTATTAATATTATTATGGTTCTTGTGTTTAGACACTAAACAGCTTTTGTTCAAAGAGTGCATCATTGTTTATCTCATAGAAACATGTTTTGCAGTGATGTATTTGCAAGTAACATTAGTATCTCAAATCTGTCATATTTCAATTTTGACAAATGAAAGATGTTGGATTAACTGGGTCAAAGTGAACTAGTATTCATATACAGTAAAACATAGCAAATCTGAGCATCAGTAAGTTGATGCCTCTGTGATTTCCCAGCACGGTACTGGCACTGCAGAATACTGCCTGCTGATCTGAATCAAAGCATTCAACACGCCCGCAGCAGGCAGAACTAACTTTGTTGCTGGTATTTAATAAATTGTTCCTGTTTTCAAAGACGCTGCTCCCTTAGGTGTTGGGATTGCAATGTTTTACTGTGTTCTGTAGTTTAATGTGTATCTTTTTGTAAATAGCCCCAACATTTAATCTCAACCTTGTGGGATAAGCCATTATAAAGAAACATTTTCAAGAATAATGTCTACACATAAGCGTGTTACTGAGTTCTGAAAATGTGCTCACAATGATTTCATTTCCTGCAAAGGGTGAAAGCGCTGTTGTAATATTTCTGTAAGTTTCAGTAGTTGGACGTGTATAAAAGTAGCTGACAGCAGTTACATGGACATTAAAATCGTGATATAATAATACATTGTATTGCTCGGGAATTTACAAATAAATTACCTACCTGCTTGAAAAATCATATTGTTGGATGGGAAAATGTTTATTTGCATGTAAATCATTATATTATGTGAAGAAGTTTTAGGTTACCAATAATCAGTATAATAATTAATAGTAGAAGATGCTGAACTGGAAATGCTGCCAATCTGTCTGCGGGGTAGATTGTCTATGGAGGGTTTCCAGCCCAGAATAAAGAAAAGGAGACTCTCGCTCTCTAAACTAGGAGGGCTATCCTTGACTGTTCTTGAGAAATGTTATTTAACTGCAAGGCTATATTAGGTGCAATACCGGATTTTCAAAAATGTTAATGCTGGATGTATCCACATGAACCATTTGGAAAACAATCTATTCACTCCTAACTGGTGCCAAAAAAGAGCCTCTAGAAATCGTTCATATATGAACAATGATGTCATGGTGATGGTAGACGCCCATTTTAAGCCTTTTAAACAACCATTGGTTGCTTACCAAATGACTGACATCTCCAAAGGCTCCAAACAAAAGTAAAATTCGATAGACAGAAAGCTAGATGAGTGAGTTGTTGTTTTTTTCTTTTTTTTCTCTGTCAGGAGATTCAGCGATCACAAGTACAAGCTTACCAGAAATCATACTAAATCATCCAAAATGTTTATAAACCCAAAGATAAATCGACAAAATATTAACTGTAGTGAAATATTCATAGGATAAACATCAGAGATGACTGTCCAATCAAAATGCATGTCAGTAAAGCCCCAGGCCATTAGAAATACCTTTTATTATGAGATGCAGCATTTCAGTATCTTTGGTTTCGGTAGTACGCACCCGTCAAACAATTTGGTGAAAATGATTCTGATACACAAGCTGAAAGTCACGTTCTGTCAGTCAGACCTCAAACAGGTAGAATGTTCACCGGAGCAGAAGGGTTAAAAGCAGCAGGAGATGGTGCCTCCCTTCCAAATCGAGGCAGATCATTCCACACCTGTGGGGCACTGAAGCTGAACGCTCTGCCACCTGCCTGCTTTCTCTGTGTCCATGGAATACTTGTCATGGGCAAGAAAATACATGGGAGTTACTGTTTACATTTCCATGCAAGAAGAATTGTCAGACTGATGTGCAAATAAAGACAATAACACCTGTTTCTTGAAACATCAGATTTGCATGTTTTCAATGCTCCGCTCCATTTCTGATGACAGAATGAAATCTTAATTGGCACGGAATGACCACCTTGCAGTAGAAACACACAAGTGACTCAAATGACAGGCTTGCTGTTGATTTAAACACTTCTGCCTCTGTGTCCTGGGAGGGGTAATGTCTTCAAGCATGGAGTGGTTGATACAGTTCAGGGGCTATGTGCGCGCATACGGGTCAAAGCCAGCCTAGTTCTGTGCTCAGGTGTAAACTGGGGGCTCAATTATACAAATCTTTCAATCTCATCAAACCTGCCAGTTCAGGTCCAAGTCCTAAGAGTAAACACACCAATAGAGAACAGATTGTAACACTTAAATGTTATTTTCTGCTTCCAGGACTGTCTTATCCAGGTGAAAGCCAAGGAAAAAGATTACATTAAACAGGAGATGCCTGTCCACTTTAAAGAAGAGACTGAACTGGAGCCTGTCCACATTAAAGAAGAGACCGAACTGGAGCCTGTCCACATTAAAGAAGAGACCGAACTGGAGCCTGTCCACATTAAAGACGAGACCGAACTGGAGCCTGTTCACATTAAAGAAGAGACTGAACTGGAGCCTGTCCACATTAAAGAAGAGACTGAACTGGAGCCTGTCCACATGAAAGAAGAGACTGAACTGGAGCCTGTCCACATTAAATTAGAAAAGATTGAACTGCAGCCTGTCCACATTGATGAAGAGACTGAACTGGAGCATGTCCACATGAAAGAAGAGACTGAACTGGAGCCTGTCCACATTAAATTAGAAAAGATTGAACTGCAGCCTGTCCACATTGAAGAAGAATCTATTGACTTGTTTAAGGATTCAGAAAACATATCCCAGCCACAGATATCACAACAATGTACTGAATGTGAGAAGAGCTTCAGTTCATTAGGATACCTAAAAATACACCAGAGAATTCACACTGGAGGGAAGCCATATCACTGTGCTGACTGTGGGAAGAGCTTCCGTCAGTTAGGAAACCTAAAAAGACACCAGAGAATTCACACTGGAGAGAAGCCGTATTACTGTTTTGAATGTGGGGAGAGATTCAATGAGTCAGGAAACCTAAAAACACACTTGCGAATTCACACTGGAGAGAAGCCGTATCAGTGCTCTGACTGTGAGAAGAGCTTCCGTCGGTTAGGAGACCTAAAAAGACACCAGAGAATTCACACTGGAGGGAAGCCATATCACTGTGCTGACTGTGGGAAGAGCTTCAGTCAGTTAGGATGCCTTAAAATACACCAGCGAATTCACACTGGAGGGAAGCCATATCACTGTTCTGACTGTGAGAAGAGCTTCTGTCAGTTAGGAGACCTAAAAAGACACCAGCGAATTCACACTGGAGCCAGCCTCCCTCCCTCCCAGTCCCTCACCTCTCCACCCTGCTTGTTTGAGTGCGTGGAGAGCTGTCTGATTCCTTGTCTCTCTCTCACCCTGCAATAAATGAAGGGGGTCCCCAGGAGTGAGAGCCAGCATGATCCAGAGACACTGAGAAGGGGAGCGTGTCAAACTCAAGGAGACAGACCCATTCTGCAGTGTGGAGTAGTGGTTAGGGCGCTGGACTCTTGACCAGAGGGTCGTGGGTTCAATCCCAGGTGGTGGACACTGCTGCTGTACCCTTGAGCAAGGTACTTTACCTAGATTGCTCCAGTAAAAACCCAACTGTATAAATGGGTAATTGTATGTAAAAATGTGATATCTTGTAACAATTGTAAGTCGCCCTGGATAAGGGCGTCTGCTAAGAAATAAATAATAATAATTCTTTCAGAATGAACTGAAGAACCCTGGGATTCAGCTCCACTCCTGCCCCTGAATTAAAAATGAATCTCGCTCATCATGCTGTGGATTTAAGACAGTTACAGGGTCATTCTACTTATATGTGTGATATGAACCCAACACATTAAGCTGCCAATAACATACATCATTTTTAATGTAATTTGATGTATTTGAGCTGCAAATGGCATTACTGTACCAGTGTGGGTGAGTACAGCATAAGATAAAGGATTGAATTGTTTAAAATAAATGAAAACTAAGAATATCTTCATGGGTGTGGCAGCAATGTGTGCTTCATCTAACTAGAATGGCCTCTAAGCTATTGCACCAGTGCAAACACAAGCTGTGAAGCAATGTTGTGCTTTTTAATTATGTGTTTTATTTCAAGTGGTGCAAACCTTGCACTGCAGCAAATGCTGTGTTGGTTTTGAATGAATTTGAATAAAAATGTGTATATCCAATTATTATGACGTCCCCACAGTAGTAGAGCTGTATAAATATACTGTAAAACATGAAAGGTTTGCAAGCAAACTATTTGAACATTTTGCATGTGTTAAAAATCTGCAGAACCTACATGCTGCAACATTACCATTATTACTACATTCATAGTTTGTAAAGTTTATGAATAATTGATCGAAACAATCTGCAGGATGAAGTTGCCTCAGACTGTTTGACAGTAACAGAGCTGGTGCTTTTGTGGAATCACCATTAGCTGTTTATTCCCTTTGGGTAAAATATGGCTTGTTTGCTTGTATTTTTTATTAGTATGCTATCATTAGAATGACCTTACAGTACATATTAAGGCAAGCTTAGCTATTTAGAGAGAGTTTCATTGAGTTTGAGATCCTGTGCGTTTTCCATTGTCTCTGTATATAAAGGGTGTGTGAGAAATTCCTAGTTGTAATTGAATGTTCTTTGTAAAATTACATTTCAAATCTTAAACTGAGACTTCAGATGCTGTGATGTTAATTAAGTTTGTCTTCCTTCCCCATAACGTTCTCTAGATCTACTTCAAAGGACTAGATATTAGTAACAGGGTGGTAAAGATTTCCATTGGAGAATAGTTTAGATTCCCTGCTGTGCTGCCCTGCCTGTCTGGTATAAACAAACAGAGCTGATTCTTATCTTTAAATTAAGACTGTCTGAAAGCAAATACACAACTTTCTTAAGAAGTGTGACACCTGGTGGACACGAGCTGTCATCACTCTCCCATGAAATGAATTATCATGAAACACTGAACATTAATGTGAATATAATTCCTAATTTCCTTATCTAAAAGTGAATTGAAAAAAAAAGCCTTTACGGGGGTATAATATTAACTTGTTTAACAATCTCTGGGTTTTAGATTTACTAAAACTATTAGATTGAAATGTAACAGAAGTAAAACTTACTGATCAATTGGTTTTATTATTTCAATTACTAATCTTGCACATGCAAGTTTAAGAGTTGTTTAAGTGTGTTTTCCCAATAAAATTGAAAGGTTTATTGCATTTAAATAAGTTTAAAGTGAAAATAATTCTTAAATTGTTTTACTTTAATTGTTGTATAACGTGTTTTTCCTTCTATGATCAATATAACTAAAGTTAGAACAGAATGAAGTTTCATTCTACATCTTACGAATCCTGTTCTATCTCTCTGCATGGTGGAGGGGGAGCTACCTGTGTTAATGGCACACATTGCTGTGTAAAAGTTAGCGTCATTCAAACTGTAAGCCAATGCAAGGACTGATTTCAGTCAGGGATTCGCTTCCTGTTTTACCTGGAAGGGATTGGATCACCAAAGTAAACTCCTCTTTGGGTGCTATATTTAAATAAAAACAAGCGTGAGCTTCTTTATCTTTGATTTGAATGGGGCTCCATTCGAAGCACTGTAATGCAGACATCCTCCCTAGATATCGACTCCACATCCAACTGAGGCTCTGTTACAGAGAAGACCAACTGCAGCTCTGTTACAGAGAAGACCAACTGCAGCTCTGTTACAGAGAAGACCAACCGCAGCTCTGTGTTACAGAGAAGACCAACCGCAGCTCTGTGTTACAGAGAAGACCAACCGCAGCTCTGTGTTACAGAGAAGACCAACCGCAGCTCTGTGTTACAGAGAAGACCAACCGCAGCTCTGTGTTACAGAGAAGACCAACCGCAGCTCTGTGTTACAGAGAAGACCAACTGCAGCTCTGTGTTACAGAGAAGACCAACTGCAGCTCTGTGTGTTAGAGAAGACCAACTTCATTCCAACGATCACATCTCCAGAATAAGTATTATATCACAGACTTTAGGTTTCAAGTAAAATACCATATTTGTATAGGAAATATCTACATGGAAACAGAAGGAAAAAACAGTCAATACAATGTAACACATTGCTAAGATTAAAAATACAAACAATTCGACTTTGAACAACTGAAACAAGATAAGACTTTAACTGATCTCATGATATTGTGTGCATTTGAAAACAACAACTATGAATATCAGAACCATTTAAACATTGATGGAATTTATCTAGTTGTGAAGTAACTCTAGATTCCAACTTAATACTAAAGGCAATTGAAACTGCTTCCGAATCTTCATTGCAACCCACACAACAGACTCTGCTGAACACAGTCACTGTATGTAATGTGTATGAGTCCTGAGTGCACGTAACCATACGGGAGCCTGCGTGCTTATGAAAATGTGTGTTGAAATGTGTTACTTTTAATGTTAGTTTATTGACTTAGTTATTTGACTGGTTAACCTCTCTTGATATTGAAACTGGAAGGCATGTTTTTATAACTTTAGACTCATTTATTTTCTATTTTGTTCTATTTAAATAATCTTTTTGATGTATTTATATACTGCAGCTACCAGCATCCGCTCTAACCGAGGAGTTTAAGTGCACCAAGGTCAGACTGGAAATGACATTAGTAGAGTCACGCGACAAATGCGTAAGGGAGGCAGCACCTGTGCTGAAAACTGGAAGAAAGTGGGCGGCAAAGAAAGCTGTAAAACAAAATGTTTCTGGTAAAAGATGTACGCCGTTACTGTGGGTAACGGCGTCTGTGTCCTCAGAAGGCTCTGATTATATTACGATTAGTGTCAGGATCATATAACAAGTACTGCATTATTACAAATTGAGCAGAAACTGCATTTTTGTTTTAAGTAAATAAAAAGTTGAAAAATGGTGAAAAGCTTTAAAATTGCATCGCTGCTGCTGCAAATAATAGGGTTAACACCTAAAACGAGTGTGTCCTCAGAATTAGCATGTGCCTTGTTTTATGGTCATTCCTTACTCAGCAATGCGACCATAGCTTCACTCTAATATGAAATCCATTTAATGTAAATCAAAATGTTTCTGGTAAAAGATGTACGATTCTTAACTCCAGAGTAATTCATTTTCAAAGACAGCCTAAAACTATTGTAATTATTGCTATAGAAGTACCAGTTCTTTTGGATCAAAATACGGTTACTGACAGGCTTGTGGACTGAGGCAGTACTGAAACTTTCAGTTCATTATTATGAAAACAATAAATAAAAAATGGGTGTATACTACAGCCGGTAGATGATGGTGTCAAGTGTTTTTAAAAAAATACTATTTGCAAAATAGTATTTACTCATTCCTATTTAAAATACATGTCTGGCAACCTATTTTCTATTTGTATTTTAAATAAATATGGAGACCAATGTTTTGTATTTAAAGTGTTTCCGAGACTATTTTGCCCATCCTTGGCATTCAGCTGTTAACTGTAAGGTTGGTTTCGAGACAGATTGTCTTTCCGGGCAGCCTTCTCAATAGAGTCCAAGCTTCCGATTTCATTTGCAGTCATGAAGGGTGCGGTGGCCAAGTGGTAAGGCGTCGGTCTCGTAAACCGAAGATCACGGGTTCAATCCCCGTCCGTACCTTGTTGCTCTCTTTAAAACACTATTTGTTACTTGTTTGTACCTTTGCAGCTGAAAAGAAAAATGATATAATGCAACTTGTATTTTAATTTAAATTAAAATGGGGGTATTCGGATTTGAACCGGGGATCTCTTGATCAGCTGTTAAATGCTCTACCACTGAGCTATACCCCGACTCCAACAACACCATTTCCTATCAAGCACAACCAACGGTGCCGAGCTGTCAGTTTCAGGAATGCAACCTGTCAAGGCACGTGATTTTTTCCCTCGTATCCCGCAGCAAATTCCTGTGGCGCAATTGGTCAGTGTGTTTGGCTCTTAACCCTTTAAGGACCGAGATTGTGTCAACACCACATCATACTGAAATTTCAAATTGAAAGCCACAGCTTGCCTTGCCAGACGGCTTGGACAGATTATTTAAGAGAAGCTATAACGTTCCCCAGAGTGTCCTGAAAACAAGGACACCCATTCCAAGATGAGACTGTAACAAATTGATTTTTTGTGCATTGTTATAGGAAGAGAGTCAAATACAGCCAAAAAACCCGCTTGGTCCTTAAATAGTTTAGCAAACGGTTGGTTTCTTGTGTAGCAGGTCTTTATATACATATAGCTACATTTATGTTAATAATTTGACTACGCCACCTTGTGTTTATTGAGGACAAGGACGTCGAGTGGTTGGTTCCCACACAAACTCTTTTATCCAGGAGAAACCAAGCAATCATACACCAAAAATAATCTTTACAAGTTTTTATTAGTAATTGTTTTAAAAATCTCAAACACACACTATATATATATATATAAGGCTAATACAATAAAACAGACTCTAAATCTATCAGTTCATTATGGTGCAGTTAATTAAACTAATTAGCACATATTATATTATTGCAGTTTATATCAAGTACTTGGATCTATAATTTTCTTATAGTAAAGTTAATTAACCAGATCAGCAATTCTGTTCTTTTTGTGATACATACAAAGTAGACAACAACGTCAGCAGTTGAATGGTCTCGTTACAAACTACATTACATTTATAAAGTACACGGTACCAATTCCACCCAATCTATTTAAAATGAATATATAAAACAGCTGCGTGCACGCAAAAATAAAATAAAATATAACAAATAAACACAGAGGACTCCTTGCTGCAGGAGCGGCACAGCTATCAAATAAAGCACACAACGTTAACAATAAACTAACAGGCTCCCTGACCGGGGAACCCCAGCACGCTGCACCCCGTGTTGGAAATGATCCCCTCCCGGTCAGACACAGCCTTCCTGGTGTGCGACACGAAGTTATAAAGTCTCTCCGCGTTCCAGCTCCAGTCTGCAGCGCGGAATCTCCTTCACAAGTCCGGCTCTCCCTCTCACAATATTCCTCCGCATTTATAAAGGCAGGAGATGATTGGCAGGGCGGGGAGATCAAGCAGCGAGCCGCTGGCAAGCAGAGCCGTGGAACGGGAGACGCGGTTGCTAAGCAACGGGGGGGGGGGGGAGTGCATTGGGCAGACAGTCCTTCAGCCAATCGGAGTTTCGCTCGTATACTTCCATAGAGGAAAGAGAGAAAGTAGTTTAGGGGGGTCCAGTGAAGCAAATACATCAAACCACACTTGAGATGAGAAATAATAATAAAGAGGTGAACAACAAAACACACATTTATATAAATAAATCAATAACAAGTGACACAAAAATAGGAGGAGTGGCAAACACTGTTGCAGCAGCAAAGGTCCTTCAAAATGATCTCGACAGCATTCAGAACTGGGCAGACACATGGCAAATGACATTTAATAGAGGAAAGTGGAAGGTGCTGCACGCAGGCAATACATTTCTCCCCCCTTCCTTTCTATATTGGTTAATTGTGGGCTCTAGTTTTTTATTTAACATTGCTGAGTCCCTTGTCCCTGTGGATTGCAACCACAATGTAGAAACATCTAGAGAATGGATGGGAATGGGCAATAAACATCACTGCTGTTTCTCTTAAAGCATGTTTATTTATTTCTAATACTGGACCCTGTCTTAATACTGTATCACATTCTGAATATGAATATAGCTGAGTAATTAATTGTAGGTAATACTTAGAATACCAGATACACATTTAGCATTAAAAAGCAATCCATGTGATTTCTTTACCAGTCGTTCATTATTTTGTGTATCAGCCTCCACACAAAGCCGAGCGCAGTGCGGTATACTGTAATGATGCTGCAGTCAGTCTGCCCGGACTGCACCTGAACCATCTTAAAAACACGAAGCCTCCAATAAGCTCATTTGTAAAAGTTAGTAAAGAATGGCGCTATATAATCTAAGGAAGCTGAATGTGAACTCCTAGCTGGAGCAACGAGAGAGGGAGAGAGGGGGCGGGGCAGATAAGGAGGCGGAGACGCTGCTAGGCAACCGGCTCCTGAACATTCCACTCCGCTGAGCAGAGACCGTTAGGATTTAAAAATGCCAAAGTTCCGAGCGCCGTTAGTATGGGCTGCCAGAAATGAGGAGAAAATAAATACAGCTTTTTATAAATGTGTGCATTCAGATATCATTTAGAAATCTAGTTACAACATTTAACAGTTAGCTAAATATTTAAATAAATCTTAAATCTTAGCTAGAGTTAACATTTAGTTAAATATTTAACTGGCAGCAAATGAGGATTTCACACGATTTGATTGGCTCTTGTAATGTTGAAATTTGCATGTTTATCAATTAGCATAAAATAAGTGCATATCATAAGTGTGTGTGTGTCAGTACCTGTGTGTGTGTGTGTGTGTGTGTGTGTGTCAGTACCTGCAGGGAAATCTGTGTTGTGTGAGGTGAATTTTTCCATTCTTTGATAAATAGGCAGAAAATATTAACAAAACGTATAGTATTTAATATTTACAGGAAAAAACATGCATTTGATCTCCCAAATAAAAATTGATAACCTTTAATTCCAGTCTAAAGTCAGCTTACTAAAGATTAATTATATGTGTGTGTGTGTCATGACCTGTGTGTGTGTGTTTGTCAGTACCTCTGTGTGTGTTAGCAACTGTGTGTGTGAGTGTGTGTTTCTCGGTGTGTGTGTTTGTGTCTCAGTGTGTGTGGTTGTGTTTGTGTCAGTGTGTGTCGCGGTGTGTGTGTGTGTGTCAGTGTGCGTGTCAGTATCTTAGTGTGTGTGTGTGTGTGTGTGTGTGCGTGTCAGTTCCTTTGCGTGCGTGTCAGTATTTGTGTGTGTCAGTACCTGTGTGTGTGTGTGTGTGTGTGTGTCTCTGTGTCTCTGTGTCTCTGTGTTTCTCAGTGTGTGTCTCTGTGTCTCTCAGTGTGTGTCTGTCGCAGTCTCAGTGTGTGTGTGTGTCAGTACCTTTGTGTGCGGGTCAGTACCTGTGTGTGTCTCAAGTATGTGTGTGTCTTGGTGTGTGTGTCTGTGTCTCAGTGTGTGTGTGTCTGTCGCAGTCTCAGTGTGTGTGTGTGTCTCAGTCACTTCAAGTCATACAAAGAGCATTTCAAGTGGAGCGATAAAGTGGAGCGAAGCGATCAAAAAAAGGCGCCAAGTTAGAAGCAAGAATTGTGTGAATCTTGGGCCCCAGCACCTTTCCAAGTGTGCCTATTTGCTTGATGCTTGACAAGATTGGCCTAATTGCTTCTCCTAACTTGGGCTTTTGTGTTTGATATTGTTATACTCGTGGGGTCTAGTGTATGTGACGATCTCCTGTGTTTTTGACTGGATGTATTGGTTGTGTTTTATGTATTAAACTCCAAGCACTCCCTCCTCCTCAGTCTCTAAATTCGTTACATTTGTGTGGCGGGAAGGAGCCTGGCTATAATAAACTCGGAGCGAGAGTGTTCGTGCGCTCTGATTCCCAGCTGTGTTCGGGAGAGGTGCTGCTGGACTGCGCTACTGTGGGAGTTTACTAAACGGAGTGCCCTAGTGACAGGGACAGAGCCTGCAGTGCGGACTCAACCTCTCTACTGTTGCCTCATTGTGTTAATAAACCGTACGATTTGGTTTCAGTTAAACTGGCTGAGTCAGTGCCTTATTTCCCGCCGCCTAATAAAGCAAGCCTTTCGTCTCCATCCACCCTCCAATGATCTGCGAGACTCGCACAGTGACCTGCCCAAGGAAAGCCAGGGAGTAAGCCGACCGAGATGGACGGGCAGGAGGCAACAACTGGTGTCACAACTGGAGATCGTAAAGAGAGGGGAGATACGGACGAATTAAAGGCAAGGCTGGTGCAGTTGCTCCACAGTCAAGGAGGCTGTGTGGTCCAGTGGTTAAAAAACAGGCTTGTAACCAGGAGGTCCCCGGTTCAAATCCCACCTCAGCCACTGACTCACTGTGTGACCCCGAGCAAGTCACTTAATCTCCTTGTGCTCCGTCTTTCGGGTGAGACGTAATTGTAAGTGACTCTGCAGCTGATGCATAGTTCACACACCCTAGTCTCTGTAAGTCGCCTTGGATAAAGGCATCTGCTAAATAAACAAATAATAATAACACAGTCAGAACGAGTTAAAATCTGACACAAACTAACACTAAGGCGGTCCAACAGATTTGCAAAGTCGAAATTGCAGAAACTGCAAGCCAGCTCCGCAGCGAAATGGAAGACGGTCACAGAAAAATCAGGGAGAAGTTGGAAGGCTTCGAGCACGAATTGCAAGCGGTTCGCAATGCCGCTGTTGGCGAACAGAACCTGCTGAAGGAGAGGATCGAGCAGCTAGAAAGACTGCCGACTACAGCGCTCTCCAACCGCGCTGCACAACAGAGCCCGCGGACCTCGCTTCCTGCTGCTGCTTCAGGGTCTGCACAACAGAAAGTGAAACCAAGCAAGTTTAACTGGAAAATGGACTGGGCAGCAGACTACCAGCACTTCGAGACGGTCAGTGCACTAAATGGCTGGACTGACGGGGAGAAGCGGGCTCAGCTTGCCATCAGCCTAGACGGAGCTGCTATGACTACACTTACCTTGCTGCAAACGGAGGCTGCGTCCGATTATAGGGGGCTGGTGGATGTCCTGGCGCTGCGCTACAGGCGATCTCAGAAGAAACTCGCCAAAGCCCAGTACGAAACCAGGAAGAAAAAGCCAGACGAGTCCCTTGCTGATTTTGCCCAGGATCTACAACATCTCCTCGTGCTTTCATTTACTGAGCTGCCGGAGAGCTGCAGAAATGCTTTCCTCATTGATAAATTCCTCAGCTTGCTGCCAGACCGAGAGTTGAAAATCCGCCTGAGGGAGGGGTCTTTTCGCACACTCACAGACGTACTCAATCGAGAGATTCAGCCAGAGTGCATCTACGCAACCGTTGGGGGAAAAGAAGCCAGTTCAGCACATCGTCCGCCACACTCAAAACCAGAATGACTCGACAACTGGTGAGTCTGCTTGCAAGGGAATGAAAGGTAACAATGATTTGGCCATAGGGGAGGTGTTACCAAATTTGGTTAAAAGATTGGACGCCATAGGGAAGGCTATCATTGATTTGGGCACCTTTAAAACGGCTAAATCTGATGGCGAGTGTCACTATTGCCATAAGAGAGGACACGTACAAAGATTTTGTCAAAAATTCAGAAGAGATTGAAATAAGGAGGGTGAAACGGGGGACAAACCAATGTCTGCAATTGAGCAGGGGGCTGAACCTGGGAAATAATGTAAAGGAGGCCTCTGAAACTGTTTAATGTTGGGAAACTGGGGACTGCGTGCGGTTTGGTTATCCACTGTATCATAGAAGGGTTGCATGTCGATTCCGTAATAGATACCGGAGCAAATTTGACTGTCATGAGTCCCAAACTATTTGAGAAGATAGCATCAGTATCAGACTGTAGTGCTCCGGAGACTTGCAGCATTAAGACTGTAACCGGAGATGTGACGTCAGCAACTAGGACTGGTGAGCTAAAATTTGTGATTGGACAATACTCCTTTCATCACAGGGTCTGGGTAGCTGATATTACTGACGAGTTGTTAATGGGTTTGGATCTATTACAGGCACACCGTGGGATTTTAGATTTGCAGAGAAATGTACGGTCACTGAATGGCACAGAGCTTGCATTAAGCCACACGCAGACCGAATCAGAACCCACATTTTGTGGGCGTGTTGTAGCGGGGCGTAGACTTACTGTTCCTGCAGGTTCTGAGATACTCAGAGGCCGAGTTAGACTGCGAAAGAGCTTGTATCTCGCAATGGGGCGTAATCGAAAATGATCCTAAAAACAAAGACTACCCTGACATCTTAGTCGCAAGATCTGTACTGTGGGAGTGTACTAAACGGAGGTACTAAACCCCTGGAGAGCGAGCAGAATTATCCCGGGTTTAAAAGGCATGTCATATGCACACAGGCTAAAAGAATTGAATCTATTCAGTCTTGAACAAAGAAGACTATGCAGCGATCTGATTCAAACATTCAAAATCCTAAAAGGTATAGACAGTGTCGACCCAGGGGACTTCTTGGACATGAAAAAAGAAACCAGGGGTCACAAATGGAGATTATATAAAGAAGCATTCAGAACAGAAAATAGGAGTCACTTTTCAACCATCACAGACTAGCAGCTCTGCACACTCGTATAACACTGCATGAGATCAAAGAACAGCCACATAAACTACAGCCAGGGAACTCCTGTGGGACAGACATGAGTAAGGATCCGCGCAAAGTGATGTGCGGTTTCAAACCCCCGTAAGAGTCTGTGTGCTCCCGTGGTTAAAGACAAGGGCTTGTAGGGAAATAAGCGGCACGCACGCTTTCATTTTTGAATTTTTGTTTGTAAAAAACAGCGAGTTAAAGACCACGTACATTTTCTTTACTTTTTTTTTTTTTTTTTTTAACAGCTTCAGTGGTTTCTATCTCTCCACGCACTAAATCGCAGAGTCAGCTCTGAACACAGCATCCTTTATATTCCCTTGTGTGATCGAGTGGAAATCTGCTCTGCAGCGCACTCCATCACCCACACAGCTCCCTTACCTGGAGACCGCAGGGCAATTGTTGTTTCATCAGTCACTGCTGTGGATTAAAATAATATTGGTTTTAAGAATAAATAATTAAACTCACATGGGGAGGTGTCGGGCCGCGGGGCTTCCTGTGCTGTAAACCTGGTCGTCATGGAGACGGGCTGAACGCAGCTCTCGCTATTCCTTATACAATGCTGCCATCGTGTGGCCATTTACTAGAACTGTAGTTTCTAATAAAACTAACATTTTATATATATATATATATATATATATCTCTGAACGCAGCTTAGTTGCTCTTTGAAATGACTCGTATTAACCTTAACCACTGTGCAAAAATAGACATTTCAGACACATTCTTAAAATACAGCAAAATCAATACTTACATGATAAGCAGGATAGTGCTGTGTGTATAAATAATAGTGTTTTGTAATTGCTCTTATTTGAAATCATTCTTTACCATATATCATGCTTACTACGTGTCCTTACTGGACTCGTATAAGCAAATAGTTACTATCAGGTTTAGCTGCTCTTAGTCGAATTCACTCTTATAATTTACTGTGTGCTTTATTATTTTACTCTTACTTGAATTGATCTTATTGTACTTTCATATCTGCTCTTATCTTTATTATGATATTCTGTAATGTGATATTTTATAATGTGATACTTTGTACTGTGATAACTTGTAGCAATTGTAAGTCGCCCTGGACCAGGACGTCTGCTAAAAAAATAAATAAATAAATAAAGTAATTGCTGATTTTCAATACCTGTACTACTCATTGCAAACAGCAGAGGGCAGCAGCAACCGCTTGTCACTGAGCTGTGTTTAGATTTAAAAAAAAAAAGTTTTATTAGAACCAACTATTCTACCAAATGGCCACACGATGGCAGTATTGGATAAGGAATAACAAGAGCTAAATTCAGCACCCTTGTTCAGCGCAGCATCTGCACTCCATCTAAAATCCTTCTATTGGTTTTAATTTTCCTCACAACTCGCTTTTCAGAATGAATCCAGTTTGTGCATAAATTCAACACAGCAGTATTGTTTCTTGTTGCATCTAAATCAATAACCAGGCTTTTATGTCTTAATTTTTTAATTGGTCAAACAGCATAACAGGGAGTAGACATCACATACATGTTCTTTAAAAATGTGTTGGTTAGTTTGAAGGAATACATTATATATCAAAACATATCATTCATGGGTAAAGAAACTAAAGAGATGAAGATCTTATTCCAGTTTCTTGCCCTGAACTGACAACACATAATAAATAAATAATACATCTCTAATAAAAACAGATTGTGAAAAAGGCAGAACTAAAATCAGAATTTAGCAGATTCAGGTAAGATAGGTAAGACATTCAATTAAAATAAAAAAATAAAATCATAATTTTAAAGTGTGGATTTAGAAGAAGAATAAAAAGAATCTGGAAGATGAATTTATAAAGTGTATAGAAATGAAACTGCTGAGGATGAGAATTCACTGGACAATGAAATGAGGAGGATCAGATGTGAAGTACAAGTCCCACACACACACATATACAATAACATGAGAAAACAGACAGTGCATATCTAATCCAGAATAAAGACAATCCATGTGTATGAGATTAGAAAGAAAGAAACAGCATACAACATATACAACTGAAAAAAATAAATATAAAAAAGACAAAACCTACTTGTGTTAATAAATAAATTAAATGGCAATAACTCTGTTAAAGTAACGTTAAGGTTTGGAAATTGCAAGTTCAGGAAGCCGAGCAACCTTAACTCTGCACCAGTATGTGTGTGTTTCCCGTCACACCTGACATCATCAATGACATCACTAAGCACATGACACATTCTCCCTGAAGACTGGCCATGTGGACCCAACACTGGAAATCACAGTCCTTGCAGGGGGAGGGGACAGTCTTCAATACATTGAATAACACTATGTAACACAATTTTTGTTCCTGGGTAGTAAGTGTTATTTCCTAATTGCTTATGCCTCAAAAGTATAGAAAATGGCTATTATTCCCCACAAACTTTGCTTTTGTGACCAGGACAGTGATATTTTGAAATTTACCTATTTCCAATGAGAAAACGGGCGAATTTGTGTCTTTTCGTTCACATAGTCAGAAAAAAAACAACATATGAATCCAAATTAACATGTATTTATACTAAAGTAATACAAAAATGACTACAAAAGATTTAGAAGTGAGTAGTTTTTCGAGATTTACGATTATACTGTAAATCACTTTCACGAATCAGCCCCCAAATGTAGTCTCCCATTATGTTCTCGTTATACTGTCCTTGGTAGCGGCGTTCAAAGTCCTTTATATCCTGGTGGAAGCGCTCGCCTTGCTCCTCCGAGTACGCTCCCATGTTCTCCTTGAATTTATCAAGATGAGCATCAAGGATATGGACTTTGAGGGACATCCTACAGCCCATTGTGCTGTAGTTCTTCACCAGAGTCTCAACCAGCTCCACATAGTTTTTGGCCTTGTGATTGCCCAGGAAGCCCCGAACCACTGCGACAAAACTGTTCCAAGCCGCTTTCTCCTTACTAGTGAGCTTCTTGGGGAATTCATTGCACTCCAGGATCTTCTTTATCTGTGGTCTGACGAAGACACCGGCTTTGACCTTTGCCTCAGACAGCTTAGGGAAGAAGTCTTGAAGGTACTTGAAGGCTGCCGACTCCTTATCTAGAGCTCTGACAAATTGTTTCATAAGGCCCAATCTGATGTGCAGTGGTGGCATCAGCACCTTCCGAGGGTCCACCAGTGGCTCCCACTTGACGTTGTTCCTCCCCACAGAGAACTCGGTCCGCTGTGGCCAGTCCCGCCTGTGGTAGTGCGCCTTGGTGTCCCTGCTGTCCCAAAGGCAAAGATAGCAGGGAAACTTGGTAAAACCGCCTTGGAGACCCATCAGGAATGCCACCATTTTGAAGTCTCCTATGACCTTGATGCCATCTCAGAAAAATGCAGATATGTATCCACTTAGGCAGCTGGAACTAAACTGAACTGGTGGGCTTAAGGCCCCTGTATTTATACTACTATTTATATTACTGGAAAGTTCTAGAAGTTACTCCAAGTTTACTCAGCACTGAATCTATCTGGAATGTTCTGGAAAATAGGTAAATTTCAAAATATTTCAATTTCAAACTGTCCTGGTCACAAAAGCAAAGTTTGTGGGGAATAATAACCATTTTCTATACTTCTAAGGCATAGGCAATTAGGAAATAACACTTACTACCCAGGAACCAAAAAAAAAAAAAAAAAAAAATTGTTACACGGTGTAATTATTCGTTTGAAATATCTACAATGCAAGCTGGTCCTGTTGCTTTTGCTGGTCTTTCTCTGCTCTGCATACCAGTGATCTACTGTGCTGCTTCACTGCTTTCATTCAGAGTGTATGAACAATCAATAAAAAAGAGTGACTTCATACAACAAAAAAAACATTAACTTAAGAAATCAGACCTTCTTTAGCTTTCTTTCATCCTTTTCAGTTAATTGAAATGATTTCTCAGGTTAAACTTTCTAAAACCTTTTAAAGGATACTGTAATTGGACTGTTTAATACAAACCTCTCACTCTGACATATATGATCTGATTTCATTATTCATTCAATACATTTAGTTTATTAACCTGCTCTCTCACTCCACTGGGTAGTTATTCATATAATAAAAAGCATTTCATTCAAAGAGCTTTAGTTTTCTAACGCCTCCTCAGGTTTTTCTTGTGGAATGGGATGCTTTTTAATCACAATAAGACACCTGTTCATTTTACAAAACTAGAACCACACAGCTGAGTAATACACTGTATTTCAAGCCCTCTTCAGCACTCTCAGTGTGTTTAGTTTTTCATGTTGTAACATTAACATGATGTCTTGTTCTTTTTTAAATCAATAGCAGTTAATTAAAGGCTGGAGGAAGCGCTTTGATAATGCGTCCCCTCGAGTCTCACAGAGCAGCGCACTCCTTGGCGTGTCTCATTGCTGGTGACTCTTCTGCTGCTGTGGACGCGGCTCTGTTGCCTGGTTTAGTTCGCAGCGCAGTCTGAGGAAGAGTCTAAATCTGTGCCGCTGGACAGCAGGGAGGAATACTGTCCTGGATAAAGAATAGGAGACAAGAGTACAGTTTAAGAGAAACTAAATAAAAGCATGTGGTAGAAATAGCAGAGGTTACTGCCTGGAAGTTTACTCGTAAAGAATGACCTTTCTGCGACCCTGTGCTGTATTTACCAAAAACAAGTTCACACGCACTGAACCTCCAAGACTAGCGAAGAGAAAGCTATGAAACTGCGAGCATGCCTGCGCCATTGTGGATCTGTTTGTGACAACGGCGCTCAACTTGAATTAAATTAATATACTTCTAAAAAACATTATCAGGGGGTATAGCGTTAGTGTTTAAACACCTTGTTCTGAAGAAAAGGACGGGAAATAACAATATCGGTACAAAACACAGATTACATATCTGCGAAAAACTCTCTGCATCGGCGCTGCTGCCTCCAGACACAGCGCCCCGGGTGATAAAAGATTGTACCAACTCCGGCATGGGGAGGGGGTTACCTGAATTAAAATTGTATTCACTGGAAAAAACTAGAGCTACAAACAGCTCGTTTACGGTGTTACAATTGAAAATGATGTTTATTTTTAATTAAAAGGTCTCCGATATCACGATTCCCTTTGCGGTCCATATTAGATGAATTGTCAGACCGCGCTGATCGGTTTGTATTTTGTGATTGGTATATTCCTCGTCCTGTGGGAGACAGACCCGTTCAGACACTGAGGGAGAGCAGAGAGGAGGTGAGAGAGTCTGCATGGAGCTCTACAATGTGTTTATAAACTACAGAGCGCTGTTATATTGTATTATTTTGAAAGGTCCGGGTTGTAGTGTGGTAGGAGCGCGTTGTTTTATCCGTTCAGACACTGAGGGAGAGCAGAGAGGAGGTGAGAGAGTCTGCATGGAGCTCTACAATGTGTTTATAAACTACAGAGCGCTGTTATATTGTATTATTTTGAAAGGTCCGGGTTGTAGTGTGGTAGGAGCGCGTTGTTTTATCCGTTCAGACACTGAGGGAGAGCAGAGAGGAGGTGAGAGAGTCTGCATGGAGCTCTACAATGTGTTTATAAACTACAGAGCGCTGTTATATTGTATTATTTTGAAAGGTCCGGGTTGTAGTGTGGTAGGAGCGCGTTGTTTTATCCGTTCAGACACTGAGGGAGAGCAGAGAGGAGGTGAGAGAGTCTGCATGGAGCTCTACAATGTGTTTATAAACTACAGAGCGCTGTTATATTGTATTATTTTGAAAGGTCCGGGTTGTAGTGTGGTAGGAGCGCGTTGTTTTATCCGTTCAGACACTGAGGGAGAGCAGAGAGGAGGTGAGAGAGTCTGCATGGAGCTCTACAATGTGTTTATAAACTACAGAGCGCTGTTATATTGTATTATTTTGAAAGGTCCGGGTTGTAGTGTGGTAGGAGCGCGTTGTTTTATCCGTTCAGACACTGAGGGAGAGCAGAGAGGAGGTGAGAGAGTCTGCATGGAGCTCTACAATGTGTTTATAAACTACAGAGCGCTGTTATATTGTATTATTTTGAAAGGTCCGGGTTGTAGTGTGGTAGGAGCGCGTTGTTTTATCCGTTCAGACACTGAGGGAGAGCAGAGAGGAGGTGAGAGAGTCTGCATGGAGCTCTACAATGTGTTTATAAACTACAGAGCGCTGTTATATTGTATTATTTTGAAAGGTCCGGGTTGTAGTGTGGTAGGAGCGCGTTGTTTTATCCGTTCAGACACTGAGGGAGAGCAGAGAGGAGGTGAGAGAGTCTGCATGGAGCTCTACAATGTGTTTATAAACTACAGAGCGCTGTTATATTGTATTATTTTGAAAGGTCCGGGTTGTAGTGTGGTAGGAGCGCGTTGTTTTATCCGTTCAGACACTGAGGGAGAGCAGAGAGGAAGTGAGAGAGTCTGCATGGAGCTCTACAATGTGTTTATAAACTACAGAGCGCTGTTATATTGTATTATTTTGAAAGGTCCGGGTTGTAGTGTGGTAGGAGCGCGTTGTTTTATCCGTTCAGACACTGAGGGAGAGCAGAGAGGAGGTGAGAGAGTCTGCATGGAGCTCTACAATGTGTTTATAAACTACAGAGCGCTGTTATATTGTATTATTTTGAAAGGTCCGGGTTGTAGTGTGGTAGGAGCGCGTTGTTTTATCCGTTCAGACACTGAGGGAGAGCAGAGAGGAGGTGAGAGAGTCTGCATGGAGCTCTACAATGTGTTTATAAACTACAGAGCGCTGTTATATTGTATTATTTTGAAAGGTCCGGGTTGTAGTGTGGTAGGAGCGCGTTGTTTTATCCGTTCAGACACTGAGGGAGAGCAGAGAGGAGGTGAGAGAGTCTGCATGGAGCTCTACAATGTGTTTATAAACTACAGAGCGCTGTTATATTGTATTATTTTGAAAGGTCCGGGTTGTAGTGTGGTAGGAGCGCGTTGTTTTATCCGTTCAGACACTGAGGGAGAGCAGAGAGGAGGTGAGAGAGTCTGCATGGAGCTCTACAATGTGTTTATAAACTACAGAGCGCTGTTATATTGTATTATTTTGAAAGGTCCGGGTTGTAGTGTGGTAGGAGCGCGTTGTTTTATCCGTTCAGACACTGAGGGAGAGCAGAGAGGAGGTGAGAGAGTCTGCATGGAGCTCTACAATGTGTTTATAAACTACAGAGCGCTGTTATATTGTATTATTTTGAAAGGTCCGGGTTGTAGTGTGGTAGGAGCGCGTTGTTTTATCCGTTCAGACACTGAGGGAGAGCAGAGAGGAGGTGAGAGAGTCTGCATGGAGCTCTACAATGTGTTTATAAACTACAGAGCGCTGTTATATTGTATTATTTTGAAAGGTCCGGGTTGTAGTGTGGTAGGAGCGCGTTGTTTTATCCGTTCAGACACTGAGGGAGAGCAGAGAGGAGGTGAGAGAGTCTGCATGGAGCTCTACAATGTGTTTATAAACTACAGAGCGCTGTTATATTGTATTATTTTGAAAGGTCCGGGTTGTAGTGTGGTAGGAGCGCGTTGTTTTACCCGTTCAGACACTGAGGGAGAGCAGAGAGGAGGTGAGAGAGTCTGCATGGAGCTCTACAATGTGTTTATAAACTACAGAGCGCTGTTATATTGTATTATTTTGAAAGGTCCGGGTTGTAGTGTGGTAGGAGCGCGTTGTTTTATCCGTTCAGACACTGAGGGAGAGCAGAGAGGAGGTGAGAGAGTCTGCATGGAGCTCTACAATGTGTTTATAAACTACAGAGCGCTGTTATATTGTATTATTTTGAAAGGTCCGGGTTGTAGTGTGGTAGGAGCGCGTTGTTTTACCCGTTCAGACACTGAGGGAGAGCAGAGAGGAGGTGAGAGAGTCTGCATGGAGCTCTACAATGTGTTTATAAACTACAGAGCGCTGTTATATTGTATTATTTTGAAAGGTCCGGGTTGTAGTGTGGTAGGAGCGCGTTGTTTTATCCGTTCAGACACTGAGGGAGAGCAGAGAGGAGGTGAGAGAGTCTGCATGGAGCTCTACAATGTGTTTATAAACTACAGAGCGCTGTTATATTGTATTATTTTGAAAGGTCCGGGTTGTAGTGTGGTAGGAGCGCGTTGTTTTATCCGTTCAGACACTGAGGGAGAGCAGAGAGGAGGTGAGAGAGTCTGCATGGAGCTCTACAATGTGTTTATAAACTACAGAGCGCTGTTATATTGTATTATTTTGAAAGGTCCGGGTTGTAGTGTGGTAGGAGCGCGTTGTTTTATCCGTTCAGACACTGAGGGAGAGCAGAGAGGAGGTGAGAGAGTCTGCATGGAGCTCTACAATGTGTTTATAAACTACAGAGCGCTGTTATATTGTATTATTTTGAAAGGTCCGGGTTGTAGTGTGGTAGGAGCGCGTTGTTTTATCCGTTCAGACACTGAGGGAGAGCAGAGAGGAGGTGAGAGAGTCTGCATGGAGCTCTACAATGTGTTTATAAACTACAGAGCGCTGTTATATTGTATTATTTTGAAAGGTCCGGGTTGTAGTGTGGTAGGAGCGCGTTGTTTTATCCGTTCAGACACTGAGGGAGAGCAGAGAGGAGGTGAGAGAGTCTGCATGGAGCTCTACAATGTGTTTATAAACTACAGAGCGCTGTTATATTGTATTATTTTGAAAGGTCCGGGTTGTAGTGTGGTAGGAGCGCGTTGTTTTATCCGTTCAGACACTGAGGGAGAGCAGAGAGGAGGTGAGAGAGTCTGCATGGAGCTCTACAATGTGTTTATAAACTACAGAGCGCTGTTATATTGTATTATTTTGAAAGGTCCGGGTTGTAGTGTGGTAGGAGCGCGTTGTTTTTGTGTGTGTGTGTGTTGTATTTGTGAAGCGGCGTGTTTGTTTTTATTCATATCTCCTCAGTTGCAGTCTCCGTGCCGCGGGCTCAGTGCTGCTCGAGTGGCGGGTTTCCAGTCAAAATGAACTCGTGTTGAAAACATCTAGCGAGTAAATATTGTCTTTGGCGGTCTGGCTATTTTTGTCGTGCATGTTTTGTTTTTTTTTCTATTCGTGAGACCGCGTGGAACTTAGAAGCTAGCAATCGGGGAAGCATTTTTTATATATAAACGATATCAAATATATTTTCAGTATCAAACAATTATTATTTCAGAGTGGAGTACGTGCACGTGTACCGTAATGATTGTAAAAGCAGCGCTTTCCAAAACGTTCATACAGTGACTGCCATTTTCACACTTGCATGAACACACATGGAAACCGGCTTTCTGTCCTTCTTAATGAGTTTGAAATCATGTTTAAACATTCTTTCAATGAGGTGTATCTGTGTTTCCTTCACTAGTTTTTATTCTGCTGGTATCATTATGTTATTCTTGTGTATCATTTTAAACACTGAGGGACACCTCAATTCTAAACTCATGCTGTGGGACGTCACACAGGGTTTTTAATATTGCTATGGGAAACAAACATGTTTTTATTTTGATGCAGGATATCTGGTACTACACGAGGTTACAATACGGGTTCATAAGCCTTGCGTTCACTTCCTTGCACTTCCTTGATCACCTGGGGGGTGAAATTGTCTCCTCCCCTTGAACGGCTTCTTTCACAGTATCTTAAACTGTATTCTTGTAATCTCATAGTACAGTATACATTTGTTTAAGTGAACTAAAGCACATGTAAAAACATTCTCTGTTCTCCTTGAACTAAACAAACACATTTTCAGATCTGAAGAGCAGAAAGGACACATTCACTGAGGAGACAGTCAGAGTGAGTGACTGGAGCACTAGAGCCGTGCTGCACATCCCACTGACAATACCTGAAGTAAGCGTCTCTCTATTCATTACACTGCAATCAGCTTCATACTGGCTCTATATTGTCTCATTGTAACTGAGTGTGTCGGAGCAGTCAGTGTGTTCCTTGTATTGTCTCATTGTAACTGAGTGTGTCAGAGCAGTCAGTGTGTTTCTTGTATTGTCTCATTGTAACTGAGTGTGTCAGAGCAGTCACTGTGTTACTGGGCAGGATTGTAATTGTGTGCAATGCTTTGTTTATTATTGTGACATTGTTGCTTAATATTACAGAAAGAAATGTATCTGAAAGGCTAAGAGTTTAGCACAAGAATGGGCGTTACAGTACAATTAATCTATGTTTTTTTCACAGATTAAAAAGGGCTGATCACTTGCTTTTAAATTAATTTTTTCAGTAGATCTCTTTTCCATGACTCATTTCCGACTGTTTCTTAAGTGAACAGTACTGTGCAAGTTATTGCTCTACACACAGAGGTGCCTCAATTCAATACTGTGCAAGTTATTGCTCTGCACACAGAGGTGTCTCAAATCAATACTATGCAAGTTATTGCTCTACACACAGAGGTGCCTCAAATCAATACTATTCAAGTTATTGCTCTACACACAGAGGTGCCTCAGATCATTACTATGCAAGTTATTGCTCTGCACACAGAGGTGTCTCAAATCAATACTATGCAAGTTATTGCTCTGCACACAGAGGTGTCTCAAATCAATACTATGCAAGTTATTGCTCTACACACAGAGGTGCCTCAAATCAATACTATTCAAGTTATTGCTCTACACACAGAGGTGCCTCAAATCAATACTATGCAAGTTATTGCTCTGCACACAGAGGTGTCTCAAATCAATACTGTGCAAGTTATTGCTCTGCACACAGAGGTGCCTCAAATCAATACTATGCAAGTTATTGCTCTGCACACAGAGGTGTCTCAAATCAATACTGTGCAAGTTATTGCTCTGCACACAGAGGTGTCTCAAATCAATACTATGCAAGTTATTGCTCTGCACACAGAAGTGTCTCAAATCAATACTATGCAAGTTATTGCTCTGCACACAGAGGTGCCTCAGATCAATACTATGCAAGTTATTGCTCTGCACACAGAGGTGCCTCAAATCAATACTGTGCAAGTTATTGCTCTGCACACAGAGGTGCCTCAGATCAATACTATGCAAGTTATTGCTCTGCACACAGAGGTGCCTCAAATCAATACTGTGCAAGTTATTGCTCTGCACACAGAGGTGCCTCAAATCAATACTATGCAAGTTATTGCTCTGCACACAGAGGTGCCTCAGATCAGTAATTGCAGTAACATTCTAAACAATTAGCCTTGTTTTTAATAAGTAAAAACATTATAAAGGCAATTCCATGAAAAAAGTGCCACGGCCATGAAAAAAAAAAGTTGCATTTGTCAAAAACATCTCTCTCTGTATTTGTACTAAAGGGTGTCTATCAATGCAGGCTGTATTATTATTGTTCTGTTTGTGCCTTTTCTTTACTTTACAGGCATTTAAAGTTACTGTTAAAAAAGCAACATTTTCAGAAGTCTGCCTTCCATACACTGTAGCTATCAATGATAGGATACATGTTTTAGTCACACATTTGTAAATAAGTCACATTTTGACTCTATGGGAATATAATACCAAGTTACTAATAATATTTTAGTGATTCAAAATAATGGTGTTTAAATAAAACCAAATGTCACAGCCATCACATTTTTTTGGTTTCTATAAAAGTTGTATACTACATTATATTTAGTTCAAACTTTCTCTGCAAAGCTAACTTTTTAAAATGTATGTTCTAGAATACAATTGTTGACCTCCTTTCTTAATAGGAAGAGCCCAGATTAGCGTCATGGACGTGACAGTTCTGGACGTGACTGGTAGTAAGCTTGATGAGATTGCAGAGTAATCCCATGTCTTATCATGCACAAGCTAAATATTAATTGAAATCACTGAAGGGCACCAGAGCACATTGTCATGAGACCATATAAACAGATCACAGGACCAAACAACCATGTCGCTCATCTTAATGGGGATTAAAGTGTTTTCTGTCATCTGCTGATCTTACATTTTTCTGTTCATGTTAACGCTCCTCCTTATTAAAATGTCCAGCACTGTGCAGTGCCACTAGTTAAAATGACTGTGATAGTGACAATGTGCTGAAAGCACGTGTACCCTACACGCAAGGGTTTCTTTGAAATGTTCTATAGTTTTCATTGATTTAAGATCGCCCAAATACACATACGTTTAAACTGCAGTGACATCGTGTTAGTTCAGTCACTTCATTCAAAGCACTTGCGTTTCACTTTGCATCGCGTTATTATAACCATTCAGGACGCACTTCAAGAAGCTTTTATTTCTTATTTCTGTGCCAGTTTACATGTTTTTATTTAATAATAGGGGTGCTCTGATAATCGGGAGCCTGTCTGCATGGCACCGATAAGAGGAAATAAACACACACACAATCGACTATCTGCAGTGTGTGTTATTTTAGCCGATAATGTACACCCATATACATGATTGAATTTCATCCAGCACAGAATTTAATGTTTGCTCAGGCATGCTTACTAATGATGCACGAACATTGAGACACTCATTTTCCCAGTGCTGTATCAGTAAATAAGTCTCAAAAGAGCGGTGTTTGGATTTTTAATATCTGAAGACAACAATAGGATAGCGAGTTGTGTGCAGCAGAACAGACTTGATGCTGCATTAAATCCAACGATGGACTGCGAGTAGAATATTATTCTGATGCTTTAAAAAAAAAGATTGAATCCTAAATAACATTGATGGTTTAAAATAATAATAATTATTATAATTATTTGTAATTGTGTGTCTTGCTCAATCTCATTGGTTGCGGGTGTATTCTGTGGTTTTTTGAAGCTGTAATTGATTACTGTGCCGTCTTGTTTAGTAACTAATTCAAGTTTGATTGAATTTTGTAAGCGGATATTTTCATGAGATCTTTTTGTTTTTGATTAAGTGAACAGTTTAAGCTGTGCTTCATTCTGAAGCAGTGTGAGCTTACAATAAGAATGTAACGGCCGCTGTTGTAGCTCACATTGTCTAGACTATGTTTCTTTTCTACTGTACAGTACAGGTAGAGGTTATGATACGCAATGCTAGACAGCAAGTGGCTATACAAGTTCATGTCACATTATAGATGTTTTTTCTACAGAATTGTTTTCACTTGTACAAATGCAAAGTGTTTTTTTTGTGTGACTGTTGTAAAACAAATGTATAAATTACTGTCCAGCACACAGTATAATACTTCGTTATTCTTTGTATTCATTTTCTGAAGTAAATGCAACACGTAAACAATACCTGTTCATTTTAACATTCATAATTGTAAAACAGTTTCAATTTGTCCCTGGGTCTTGTTCTAGTAGTTTACAATAGCTTACATGCACTGTCTATTATTATCGGTATCGGTCGATATGGACAGAGAACCATCGACTATCAGCATCGGACAAGAAAATCTTTATCAGTGCACCCCGAATTACTGAAGCACTTCATGACTGTCAGTACATTACTTTATACTCTGAATTACTGCAGCACTTCATGACTGTCACTACATTACTTTATACTCTGAATTACTGCAGCACTTCATGACTGTCACTACATTACTTTATACTCTGAATTACTGCAGCACTTCATGACTGTCACTACATTACTTTATACTCTGAATTACTGCAGCACGTCATCACTGTCAGCACATTACTTTATACTCTGAATTACTGCAGCACTTCATGACTGTCAGCACATTACTTTATACTCTGAATTACTGCAGCACTTCATGACTGTCAGCACATTACTTTATACCCTGAATTACTGCAGCACTTCATGACTGTCAGCACATTACTTTATACTCTGAATTACTGCAGCACTTCATGACTGTCAGCACATTACTTTATACTCTGAATTACTGCAGCACTTCATCACTGTCAGTACATTACTTTATACTCTGAATTACTGCAGCACTTCATGACTGTCAGCACATTACTTTATACTCTGAATTACTGCAGCACTTCATGACTGTCAGCACATTACTTTATACTCTGAATTACTGCAGCACTTCATGACTGTCAGCACATTACTTTATACTCTGAATTACTGCAGCACTTCATGACTGTCAGCACATTACTTTATACTCTGAATTACTGCAGCACTTCATGACTGTCACTACATTACTTTATACTCTGAATTACTGCAGCACTTCATCACTGTCAGCACATTACTTTATACTCTGAATTACTGCAGCACTTCATCACTGTCAGCACATTACTTTATACTCTGAATTACTGCAGCACTTCATGACTGTCAGCACATTACTTTATACCCTGAATTACTGCAGCACTTCATGACTGTCAGCACATTACTTTATACTCTGAATTACTGCAGCACATCATGACTGTCAGCACATTACTTTATACTCTGAATTACTGCAGCACTTCATGACTGTCAGTACATTACTTTATACTCTGAATTACTGCAGCACATCATGACTGTCAGCACATTACTTTATACTCTGAATTACTGCAGCACTTCATGACTGTCAGTACATTACTTTATACTCTGAATTACTGCAGCACTTCATGACTGTCAGTACATTACTTTATACTCTGAATTACTGCAGCACTTCATGACTGTCAGCACATTACTTTATACTCTGAATTACTGCAGCACTTCATGACTGTCAGCACATTACTTTATACTCTGAATTACTGCAGCACTTCATCACTGTCAGCACATTACTTTATACTCTGAATTACTGCAGCACTTCATCACTGTCAGTACATTACTTTATACTCTGAATTACTGCAGCACTTCATGACTGTCAGCACATTACTTTATACTCTGAATTACTGCAGCACTTCATCACTGTCACTACATTACTTTATACTTTGAATTACTGCAGCACTTCATGACTGTCAGCACATTACTTTATACTCTGAATTACTGCAGCACTTCATGACTGTCACTACATTACTTTATACTCTGAATTACTGCAGCACTTCATCACTGTCAGTACATTACTTTATACTCTGAATTACTGCAGCACTTCATGACTGTCAGCACATTACTTTATACTCTGAATTACTGCAGCACTTCATGACTGTCACTACATTACTTTATACTCTGAATTACTGCAGCACTTCATCACTGTCAGTACATTACTTTATACTCTGAATTACTGCAGCACTTCATGACTGTCAGCACATTACTTTATACCCTGAATTACTGCAGCACTTCATGACTGTCAGCACATTACTTTATACTCTGAATTACTGCAGCACTTCATGACTGTCAGCACATTACTTTATACTCTGAATTACTGCAGCACTTCATCACTGTCAGTACATTACTTTATACTCTGAATTACTGCAGCACTTCATGACTGTCAGCACATTACTTTATACTCTGAATTACTGCAGCACTTCATGACTGTCAGCACATTACTTTATACTCTGAATTACTGCAGCACTTCATGACTGTCAGCACATTACTTTATACTCTGAATTACTGCAGCACTTCATCACTGTCAGTACATTACTTTATACTCTGAATTACTGCGGCACTTCATGACTGTCAGCACATTACTTTATACTCTGAATTACTGCAGCACTTCATGACTGTCAGCACATTACTTTATACTCTGAATTACTGCAGCACTTCATGACTGTCACTACATTACTTTATACTCTGAATTACTGCAGCACTTCATGACTGTCAGCACATTACTTTATACTCTGAATTACTGCAGCACTTCATGACTGTCAGCACATTATACTCTGAATTACTGCAGCACTTCATGACTGTCAGCACATTACTTTATACTCTGAATTACTGCAGCACTTCATCACTGTCAGCACATTACTTTATACTCTGAATTACTGCAGCACTTCATCACTGTCACTACATTACTTTATACTCTGAATTACTGCAGCACTTCATGACTGTCACTACATTACTTTATACTCTGAATTACTGCAGCACTTCATCACTGTCAGCACATTACTTTATACTCTGAATTTTTTTGCCATTAAACATCTGCTGCAAATAAAGTATTTTTTGTTGTAGAGGGAAAAAAGAAGAGAGATGAGTGCCCTTTGTTTATATTATTATTATTTGTATTATTAATAGAGATGAGTGCCCTTTGTTTATATTATTATTATTTGTATTATTAATAGAGATGAGTGCCCTTTGTTTATATTATTATTATTTGTATTATTAATAGAGATGAGTGCCCTTTGTTTATATTATTATTATTTGTATTATTAATAGAGATGAGTGCTCTTTGGTTATATTATTATTTGTATTCTTGTTTGCGGTGTGGATGAAAAGCTGCTGCCATTATTTGGTATTGTTTTGTATTTTGTATTTTAAAAACCTCGTGAGGATGCGTGACTGATCAGCTACTGATTATTTAACTAGCTGACAGTCACGCATCCTTATTAAACTCGTGCAGACTGTGGCCGAGGGGTAATAAGGTAATTAATAGTTAGTTAACCCCTCGTCCAGAATATAAAATACGTGCTGGCTGAAAACCAGCACGATACTTGTTTGGTTCCTTTTGTTTTGTGTTTGTTTAAGTCTTTTATTTCCTATTGTTTAATAAATGAACTGAACACCGCAGCGTTTCAGTGTTGCCCCGCCAGTACCTGTTTGTTTTGGTTTTGTGTTTCTGGTCTGACGTCATGCACTGCAAGCCATCTTGTTCACAGTCTCCTATTTAAAATAACACATCTGCAATCAATTCAGTCTTGAATGCAGAAAATATCTATAAACAGATGTGGCAATGAATTAACAAAGTGAAGTGAAACAAGTCAGTTGTGTTGAGTGTTTTTGTGCATTTTCAGATTAACACTTGAACCGCCGAAAGGTTCATTTGGCATCTATTTTAAAACGGCTTCGATATGAAAATGAAAAACAATCGGATACAACTTCATATTTTTATTTATGAACACCATGTATAACATTTGCACAGCAAAAACACTGTATAGCACATATACATAAATATGAAAAACTATAATAAACATTACACAATAAACTACTGTGTAAACAGGTGTAGAAAGTTGTATGCACGTACAAAATTATAAAAAATAAATAACTAGTTCTAAATATAGCATAAAACAAAAATATAACATAACAAGCGACATGAATGCGCTTTGAGGTAAACAGAGTTCAAAGGCACATCTATTACAGCTGTCTAATTAGTACAATCCACACAGAAAACACACTGTTCAACGTTACCAGTGCATGTGCCACAGACTGCCTCTTCTCAACAGGCGCAGGCATCCAATGTTTTGTTTCTGTTGCATTTAGCAGCCTGGCCTTGTCTTTTCTTCCGTGTGCCAGTGGGTGCAGCGCTGGCTGAAGGTTGAGGGGCATTTGCAAGCCGGATTGCACTTCTCTGATCAAAATGTTTCTGCTGCAGCTCCAGGGCTAGCTGCAGAATGAAGTTCCTCCGGGAGATTGTGTTATTATTATTTGCTTATTTAGCAGACGCCTTTATCCAAGGCGACTTACAGAGACTAGGGTGTGTGAACTATGCATCAGCTGCAGAGTCACTTACAACTACGTCTCACCCGAAAGACGGAGCACAAGGAGGTGAAGTGACTTGCTCAGGGTCACACAGTGAGTCAGTGGCTGAGGTGGGGTTTGAACCGGGGACCTCCTGGTGTTCCTGGTGCACTCCTTGTGTTCCCGGTGCACTCCTTGTACAAAACAAAAGCCAGGTCCAAAACATAAAAAAAACAGCCACAGGTCACCTGCGAGAACCACCTTTGACAGGATACTGCCGTGCCATTTGATCAAGTACATCCACACCATACTCCGTTGCATTGTAAAATGAAACACTCTCTGGCTTTCGTTTAGCATCAGTCCCGATGGTCACCGATTTATGAAGAGAGCTTAGAATAATATTAATAATAATAATAATAATAATAATAATAATAATAATAATAATAATAATATAATGTGTAGAATGACTTTCATCAGTGTTTCAAGCACTCAACAGGATTATAATAGGCAGTTGTATTGCAATGTTTTACTGTTCTATATTTAATATGCATCTTTTTGTAAATGGCCCCAACATTTAATCTCAACCTTGTGGGATAAGCCATTACAAAGAAACATTTCAAGAATAATGTCTCACATAAGATTGTTAGTGATATGAGCGAGTTTCTGAAAATTTGCTCGGTGATTTCATTTCCTGCAAAGGGTGAAAGTGCTATTTTAATGATATTTCTGTAAGTTTCAGTAGTTTGATGTGTACAAAAACAGCTGACAGCACTTACATCATTATATAATAATTGGATTGTTAGGGAACTTGTAAATAAATGACCTACCTGCTTGAAAAATCATACTGTTAGTTGGATAGGAACATGTTTATTTGCATGTAAATCATGATATTATGTGAAGATTGGAACTAAGTTTTAGGCTACCAATAATCAGAATAATAATTAGAATTAGTAATAGAAATGCTGGAAAATGCTGCCAATCTGTCTGCGGGGTAGGTTTTCTCTGGAGGGTTCCCAGCCCAGAATAAAGAAAAGGAGACTCTCGCTCTCTAAACTAGGAGGGCTATCCTTGACTGCTCTTGAGGCTATATTCGGTGCAATATCGGATTTTCAAAAATGTTAATGCCGTTTGTACCCACATGAAACCATTTGGAAAACAATCTGACTATTAACTCCTAACTGGTCCCAAAAAACAGCTGCTATAAATCATTCATATGTGAACGATGATGTCATGGTGATGGTAGAAGCCCATTTTCAGGCGTTTTAAACAACTATTGGTTGCTTACCAAATGACTGACATCTCCAAAGGCTCCAACAACCAATCAGGGATAGTTTTATATACTTTCAAAACAAAAGCAGTTGGACAGAAAGCTAGATGAGTGAGTTTATTTATTTCTCTGTCGGGAGATTCGGCGATCACAAGTACAAGCTTACCAGAAAACAAAATATTAACTGTTGTGAAATATTCATAGGATAAACATCACAGATCACTGTCCAATCAAAATGCATTTCACTAAAGCCCCAAGCCATTAGAAATACCTTTTATTATGAGGTGCAGCATTTCAGTATCTTAGGTTTCAGTTTAGGTGACTGTTTATACCAGGATTTTAAAGTGCAGTGTTACTGGAGAGCAGACTAAATGCCAGGAATGCTTACTGACTGTGGCAATGTGGTTTGCAGTGTACAGGTGCAGCAGTGATGCAGTGTGGAATTATCAGACAGAGATTTGTAATCCAGTTGGAAGTGACCAAATAATGTTCCCCGGCATTACGCAGCAATGTGCAGTGCATGGGGTAAATAATAACGGGTATGCAGTACCAAATAATAAACAAGTATCCCTCCCACAATGTACAAACACGGTCACCAGTCCTGGGTGCGTGCTGCAGTGCTCGTGGTGGGTGATCCGGTTTATTGCTGACAATAGTGCCGTGCTGTTCCGGGTTTTGTGCTGGCCCTTGGCGACAGCTCCGGAATGTGTTAGCCGTCTATTAATGCAACAAGCAACAATTATAGACAAACCAAAACAAACACTCGAGATAAGTTATCACGATACAGCACGGGTCCATCCTGGTTATTTTCTCGTAACCAAAGCGAAGGAAAAGATTGCATCTCTCCGGCCCCTTTCATGCCGTCACACGTGACCCCTTGGTAAACGAGTGCAGCCGCCCCTCCAATCTCCCACATTATTTCCCTTCCGTGTCGATGAGTTAATTAACCGGAGTTCTGCCCCCTTTCTAGCTGGCCGTCTTCCCTTGAACCCTGGGAAAGAACTGTCGGGCCAGCCCGTCCAAGGTACTACTCTGTTCTCGCTACTTATTGCACGGTCAGGTCAGGAGGGAGATTTACCACCAAGAATCACTGTGTTTCTGTCACACCGACCCAAAAGAAAACTTTAATTTTTATTACAGAAAGTGTTGATGAGTTGACAGATCTATCTGATGTTGAATTTCTTCAAGTTACGCACCCATCGAACAATTTGGTGTAAAATGATCCTGATACACAAGCTGAAAGTCACGTTACGTCAGTCCGACCTCAAACAGGTAGAATGTTCACCGGAGCGGTAGGGTTAAAAGCAGCAAGAGATGGTGCCTCCCTTCCAAATTGAGGCAGATCATTCCACACCTGTGGGGCTCTGAAGCTGAACGCTCTGCCACCTGCCTGCTTTCTCTGTGTCCTTGGAATACGTGCCATGGGTAAGAAAATACATGGGAGTTAGTGTATACATTTCCATGTAAGACGAGTTGTCAGACAGATGTTTAAATGAAGACAATAACACCTGTTTCTTGAAACGTCTGATTTGCTCGTTTTCAATGCTCCGCTCCATTTCTGATGACAGAATGAAATCTTAATTGGCACGGAATGACCACCTTGCAGTAGAAACACACAAGTGACTCAAATGACAGGCTTGCTGTTGATTTAAACACTTCCGCCTCTGTGTTTTGGGAGGGGAAATGTCTTCACACAAGGGGTGGTTGATATGATGTCATCGGGCACGCACTGCAGTTCAGGGGCTATGTGCGCGCATACTGGGCCAAAGCCAGCCTAGGTCTGTGCTCAAGTGTAAACGGGCTCAAATGATCAGACTCTTAATCTGATAGACCCTGTGACCAAAGCGTGAATGAATCTGAATCAACAATCTCCCTCTCGACCTGTGAGAGCACTGTATAGCAGGAATTGCGTGCCCCGTACTGAATGTTTCGGCAGTTCATTCCGGGGGCAGTCGGAAGCCGGCCATTCAGGAAAGGGATGGTGTCACGGTACCAGGAGTGCCCGCCCTAGTACGGTAAGCAAAGTTTCATTCATGAATTGGAGGAGACGTGATTGAACTAGCTATCGGAGGGGGCGGGGCTGAGGGTACTTCAGGGGGACATGACGCCATAATCGGTTCCTTTGTTGTGGTTGATGGGAGGAAACGAGGACTGTTTGTACTTTGTGTTTGTTTTGCAACCGTGTGTCTCTTATCATTCTCAGAATAATTAAGCACGGATCTGGGAGCTGCAGCCTGGGGCCAGCGATTCACCCGGACTTCACCGCACCTGCACTTAATCAAGCATCGCTGTTTCCAGCACCGCACCTGCACTACGAGCACGCACTGTCCGGAGACGTGACTGTGTTTGTGGTTTTTGTGATTATTATTTTGGGACTGCAACCCCTTGTTTTGACGCTGGCAATACCCATTGCTGGGTAGCGCCAGCTTTATTATTTAATTTTTGTTCAAGAAATAAAAAGGAACTTGAACTGTGAACTTTGTGTTTGTCCTTGTCTGGAGCACCTGCATCACCCTTTCACTACGCACTACAACCCACACGTTCACAGACCCTGAGTCAGTTCAGGTCCGAGTTGTAAGTGTAAACACAACGATAGAGAACAGATCGTAATACTTCATTTCATTTTCTGCTTTCAGGACTGCCTTATCCTGGTGAAAACCAAGGAACAACGATGAAGTTGGTACCGATCTGCATTAAGCAGGAGATGCCTGAACTGGAGCCTGTCCACATGAAAGAAGAGACTGAACTGGAGCCTGTCCACATGAAAGAAGAGACTGAACTGGAGCCTGTCCACATGAAAGAAGAGACTGAACTGGAGCCTGTCCACATGAAAGAAGAGACTGAACTGGAGCCTGTCCACATGAAAGAAGAGACTGAACTGGAGCCTGTCCACATGAAAGAAGAGACTGAACTGGAGCCTGTCCACATGAAAGAAGAGACTGAACTGGAGCCTGTCCACATGAAAGAAGAGACTGAACTGGAGCCTGTCCACATGAAAGAAGAGACTGAACTGGAGCCTGTCCACATGAAAGAAGAGACTGAACTGGAGCCTGTCCACATGAAAGAAGAGACTGAACTGGAGCCTGTCCACATGAAAGAAGAGACTGAACTGGATCCTGTCCACATGAAAGAGACTGAACTGGAGCCTGTCCACATTAAAGAGGAAGAGACTGAACTGGAGCCTGTCCATATTAAAGAAGAGACTGAACTGGAGCCTGTCCACATTAAAGAGGAGACTGAACTGGAGCCTGTCCACATTAAACAAGAGACTGAATTGGAACCTGTCCACATTGAAGGGGAATCTGTTGACTTGTTTAAGGATACAGAAAATATATCCCGGCCAAAGATATCACATCAGTGTAATGAATGTGGGCAGAGCTTCAGCCGACCAGGAAGCCTAAAAACACACCAGCAGATTCACACTGGAGAGAAGCCGCACCACTGTAATGAATGTGGAAAGAGCTTCCGTCAGTTAGCAGTCCTAAAAAGGCACCAGCGACTTCACACTGGAGAAAAGCCGTATCACTGTACTGAATGTGGAAAGAGCTTCCGTCAGTTAGCAGTCCTAAAAAGACACCAGAGACTTCACACTGGAGAGAAGCCACACCACTGTACTGAATGTGGGAAGTGCTTCAATGCGTCAGGAAGCCTAAAAAGACACCAGCGACTTCACACTGGAGAGAAGCCGTATCACTGTTTTGAATGTGGAGAGAGTTTCATGGAGTCAGGAAGCCTAAAAAGACACCATCGATTTCACACTGGAGAGAAACCGTATCACTGTTTTGAATGTGGGAAAAGCTTCACTGACAAAGGAACACTAAACAAACACCAGCGAATTCACACTGGAGAGAAGCCGTATCAATGTACTGAATGTGGGAAGAGCTTCAATGCGTCAGGAAGCCTAAAAAGACACCATCGATTTCACACTGGAGAGAAGCCGTATCGCTGTTTTGAATGTGGGAAAAGCTTCACTGACAAAGGAAAATTAAAAAAACACCAGCGAATTCACACTGGAGAGAAGCCGTATCACTGTGTTGAATGTGGGGAGTGCTTTAGTCAGTCAGGAAACCTAAAAACGCACCAGCGACTACACACTAGAGAGAAGCCATATCAATGTACTGAATGTGGGGAAAGCTTCACTAACAAAGGAAAACTAAAAAAACACCAGAGAATTCACACTGGAGAAAAGCCACACCACTGTACTGACTGTGGGAAGAGCTTCAATGTGTCAGGAAAACTAAAAATACACCAGCGAATTCACACTGGAGAGAAGCCATATCAATGTATTGAATGTGGAGAGAGCTTCAGTGAGTCAGGAAGCCTAAATAGACACCAACGCATTCACACTGGAGAGAAGCCGTATCGCTGTGTTGAATGTGGGGAGAGCTTTAGGCAGTCAGGAAACCTAAAAAGACACCAGCGAATTCACACTAGAGCCAGCCTCCCTCCCTCCCAGTCCCTCACCTCTCCACCCTGCTTGCTTGAGTGTGTGGAGAGCTGACTGATTCCTTGTCTCTCTCTCTCTCACCCTGCAGTAAATGAAGGGGGTCCCCAGGAGTGAGAGCCAGTCTGAATCCAGAGACACTGAGAAGAGGAGCGTGTCAAACTGAAGGAGACAGACCCATTCTTTCAGAATGAACTGCATTGGAAATGAATCTCACTCATCATGCTGTGAGGATTTATGCCAAGCTTGTTTCTGTGAACACATTAAACAAAGATGCCAAAAACACATCATATTTTTAAAATACCATTACTGTACCAGTGTCGGTGAGAAAAGAAGTGAATTATTTAAAAGAATCTAAAACTAAAACTCTCTTCATGGGTGTGGCAGCAGTGTGCCCTTCATATTACTAGAATGGCCTCTAAGCTATTGCACCACATATGTAACTGAGATGGATTTACCAGTGAGCAGGAGGATGATGGGAAATGTAGTTCTGAGAGGTCCATGAGGCAGGGAATGCAATTTAAAAGTTTAAAAAAGTGGTCAAAATATAAAAATAAACAACAAATTAAACAATATGCTCACCTTCCGTAAGCAGTTGTAGCAACACATGGGAACATGCGACCCAATCAAATAAAAAGGTCCTCATGCACCCTTTAAGTACTGAGAAACTCCAAGCTTGTTGTGTACTGGAGCCCTGCTTCAATGCAGTGGGATTGAAATACAATTCCTATCATTTTTATTGTGTAAATTGCTGTGTGTGCAATTATGACAGACCCACAATATTAGAGCTGTATAAATATACTGTAAAGCATGAAAGGTTTGCAAGTAAAAGATTCATAAAAGTTGCTTTTACTCAAATCTGCAATACATACATGCTACAACATTACCATTATTACTACATTCATAGCTTATACAGTTTATGAATAATTGATCTAAACAATCTGCAGGATGAAGTTGCCTCAGACTGGTTGACAGTAACAGAGCTGGTGCTTTTGTGGAATCACCATTAGCTGTTTATTCCTTTTGGGCAAAATATGGCTTGTTTGCTTGTATTTTGTATCAGTATGATATCATTAGAGTGACAATGCAGTACATCCAAAGGCAGGCTTGGTTATTTATAAAGGATTTCATTGACATTGAGTTTGAGTTCCTGTATGTTTTCCAGTATCTGTGTGTATAAAGGGCACATTATTATGTTTCCATTACCTCTGTATGTAAAAGGATTGTCATTGTTTAAACTGTCAATGATTCCTGAGATACAGATCTGCAGTGGAACTGAACAAACCCAAGGGAGACATTGAAAAAGGGGAAGATGCTGCTGTTTGTGGTGAATATTCCCTGAATATGATATTAATACATGAAAGTGTATTATAAATGTAACTGGACAGATTAATGAAATCTGTGTCTTGAAGAAAAAGGGCTCCTTTCCTGCAGACACACTGAACTGTGTGACCCCTGAACTAGGTGAGCAGGGCTGGGTGGCATCTGGACTGGATTAGGCTGAAAGGACAGTTGAATTCTGTACAGATAATTCACAGCGGCAACAAGAAGCGGTTTGACGCGAGGAAGACATAAAGCATCGATGTCCTAGCGGAAAAGGACATTAAACATCAAAGGACTGAGTTTTAAGATGCAAGATGAACAAATGACCAATGCAGATAGCAACCTAGCATAGAGAAATGCTATAAATATTCAAGCAAAACTAAACATGTTGTGCTGCACTTTGACTGCTAAACTAATTGCTGTCACTCTGCTATGCCAAGCTGCAACTCCAGGACTGTGACTGAGAACACGACCCAAAAAGGGAAGGCAAGCTAGTAAACGAGCAAATGCAGAGAGACTGAGGCCTGGCTGGAGGACTGCCGTAAAACTTACAGAGACTTTCATCAGACAAACAAGTCTGAGTCTGCTGTACCTAAGCCAGTATAGTTCCAGTTGCATTTTCCTCTCATGAAACTAAATTAATTAATTGTAACACTGTCAGGTACAATTGAAATGTTAATTGTTTAGTTTGCACACCTTGTGTGTGAAATAACGTTTTAGTGAATCTTGATAAAGTAACTATAAGTAATCTACCTCATAGTTGTATGAAGAATTTATTTTAAAGTAAACTTGCTATCGATAAATAATTTACTATTAGTAAGCTTAGTGTGATCGATTGTAAGATTGTCTGAACCATTTCAGTTTAGGCTGTATGTGTGTGTGTATGTGAGTGTAGACAATGTAGACAGTGTCATATTTCACTGGTCCTGCTAGATGTTTTAATGCAGGCTGAGAGCTTTGACTGACTGGAATAGATTACAGATATATGACCAAAGGTTTTGCCTCACTCTATAGAATGAACTAATTTTGCTTCATAAAGTCAAATGAAACCTGCTGAATAATGTTACGTTAACATATTGAATTACAGTGATTTGTAGTTTTGCATATACTGAATGAAAGTGACAGAAATTGAAATAAATTGTCATTTTGAAATCTATGATGAAGTACTGTACTACTATTATGGCATCCAGTAGACTTTTGTGATATCCTTGTGTAGTTTCTTTGATTACACAATGTTAAATAAGTTATGAATTGTATCAAAAATTCTAGGTGATGCTAAACTTTTGTCCGAGCTGTACATATACATCAGCACTGCCATTAAAATACAATGTTTAAAGCTTTATATATTGTGTATCAATTGCATCCTGTAAGACAGTGTGAAGTGTAGATCATGCTATTAAAAGAGAACACCTTTACACATTTCACTATTCAGAAGCCACTAATAAACTTTGCATTGATTTTACACTGAACTGTTGTGAAGTGCTTTTTCTTTACTGCTCGGCTCCACTATTTGTGCTGCCTGTCTAGGAGAAGAGAAGTCTATTAATCCAAACAGCATGCAGATTGATTTAGATTGGATTAGGAGCAATGGATCCTCACACAGGTTTGCACTGTACAGGTATGGCATTCATGCAGAAATGGCAAAAATGAACAAACAAAATGCAGTATTATTTTAAAACATTAAGGTCACAGAAATAACACTACAGGGTGCTTCATGTGGACAGCCTTTGGAAACACATTTAGAAGCACGCTGCTGCAGTTTGAATACTAGAACATGTAATTTTAATGGAATGAGGGTGAAATGATGCAAACAGTAACATGTAACAATAATAATCCTAGTTTGTTAACTTTAGATTGTAGTTGTATTGGAACCCAAGGGCTGAAGCTGAAATGTATAGAAGAGGTTCAGACTGATACAACTGAACAAGGAAATGTCACTCACACTAACAAGGACCATATTGGAAATGGAAACAATAATTACACACAGAAAGCTACTAGCGGTGTTATTAATGTGCAAGAATAAACTGGATTGCTGGACTGCATTGGGTTAAAAAATAATAGGATAATTTCTAAAATTTACACTTTTATTAACTGTGTTCCAAATATAAAATCCATCAAAGACTAGCAACTCTGCACACACTTCCTGTGCTGTAAACCTGGACTTCATGGAGACGGGCAGAACGGAGCTCTCGCTATTCCTTATACAATGCTGCCATCGTGTGGCCATTTTATAGAACTGTTTGTTTCATTCTCTTTCACCCACTCTCTCTCTCTATCTGAACGCAGTTCAGTTGTCCTTTGAAATTACTCCGATTAACCTTAACCCCTGTACATAAAAAAGACATTTCAGATACATTCTTAAAATACAGCAAAAACAATATTTACAGGATAGCCAGGAGAGTACTCTGTGTATAAATAATAACGTTTCTGTAATTGCTCTTATTTGAAATCATTCTCATGTATTTATCATGCTTACTGCCTGTTCTTACTGGACTCATATCAGCAAATAGTTACTATCAGGTTTAGCTGCTCTTAGTCGAATTCACTCTTATAATTTACTGTGTGCTTTATTATTTTGCTCTTACTTGAATTGATTTTATGGTACTTTCATATCTGCTCTTATCTGTATTATAATATTCTTTTAATGTGATGTTTTATAATGTGATACTTTGTACTGTGATAACTTGTAACAACTGTATGTCACCCTGGATGTCTAAGAAATAAATACTAATAACAGTAGTAATGTCATTGTGAATTTCACTACCTGTAGTACCTCTTGTAAACAGCAGAGGGCAGCAGCGACCGCTTGTCACGGAGCTGTGTTCAGATCAAATAACATGTTAGTTTAATACAGTGGTGGCCGGTACGTGGATCGCAGAGATTTTCGGTGGATGTCGGGTCGAATCACAGCATATACTCACACAACAGTGTTTGCTTCGGATGATGGGCAGAGTCTTCTGTGTCGTCCAGTAGCACAGATGAAATCTCAACAGTTTCTGCGTACGAGACGAACAAAATGCTTGTGCGAAAATACATTTTAATTTAGGCGCACGTAGGCGACTAGAAATTCCTAAAGGTAGACTATAAAAAATAAACGTGATTTATTTTTTCAGCTGGAAAGTAAAACAAAAAAAACCTCACATTCGGATCTAAACTCAATCGTAATGCACTCTGGGAATGTAGTTTATTGGTGTCCACTGCCCACTGTTAATCACACATTAAAAACTACAAATCCCATACCCGCCAGTTTCAGTGATTTATCAGTGCGATGGCTGCTCGTTTCCAGACAGTTTGTCAAATCAAGATGAGGAAAATAACAAATTCAGATATGTCGGCGTCTTTACAGGACATGAGCAATGCGGGTGTGTCAGAAGATGAAAGCGAACAGGGAGCTTCGAGTTAGTTACAGCGTGTTCACAGTCGTGTAAAATACAAGGTCAACCAACAGGGGATAAAAGATTAACCCTGGCTTAAGTTTGACAATGTTAAAAACCTCCATGTTGTTCCCGTTTTATCAGGATGCAGGGGAACTGATGGCAGGACAGACTGCATTTTAACAGAGAGCCAGGAGATCAAACATGAAAATATCTTAAACACAGCGCTTCAAAACGACACGCAGTGTGCGGAGAGGCAGCTCAGCGTCTTCTGAGGAGCATGCGAGCAGCCAGCTAAAATAAATACATACATAAATAAATAAATAAATAAATAAATGAAACGTGAACCATTTTAATTGTGTTGATGCAAAAGAATTAAACTGCACACGTGTTATGTAAGAAAAAAGGAACAAAAAGATCTGTAGACATTCAACAATACATTTAAGCAAAACATGTTGTTTATTATTATTATTATTATTATTATTATTATTATTATTATTATTATTATTATTATTATTATTATTATTATTATTATTATTATTATTATTATTATTAGTGTGTGTGTGTCCCTAAATGTCAGTGCGCGTCAAGCATTTATATTAAATCTCGCTTGTAATTGCTGGTCATAGCTTTTAGTTGGTCAAAACAAGTCGTTTTTAATACAGTGCTGTCTGAGTATTTAAAATATGGTTACTTCAAAATCAAAATGTATTCCAGCAACAGGATGTTAATTAAACGAAACGAACGTTAATTAACTGACGCCGCTCGGAACTTTGGCATTTTTAAATCCTAACGGTCTCTGCTCAGCGGAGTGGAATGTTCAGGAGCCGGTTGCCTAGCAGCGTCTCCGCCTCCTTCTCTGCCCCGCCCCCTCTCTCCCTCTCTCGTTGCTCCAGCTAGGAGTTCACATTCAGCTTCCTTAGATTATATAGCGCCATTCTTTACTAACTTTTACAAATGAGCTTATTGGAGGCTTCGTGTTTTTAAGATGGTTCAGGTGCAGTCCGGGCAGACTGACTGCAGCATCATTACAGTATACCGCACTGCGCTCGGCTTTGTGTGGAGGCCGATACACAAAATAATGAACGACTGGTAAAGAAATCACATGGATTGCTTTTTATTGGTAAATGTGTATCTGGTATTCCAAGTATTACCTACAATTAATAACTCAGCTATATTCATATTCAGAATGTGATACAGTATTAAGACAGGGTCCAGTATTAGAAATAAATAAACACGTTTTAAGAGAAACAGCAGTGATGTTTATTGCCCATTCCCATCCATTCTCTATATGTTTTGATAAACTTGACCTTGTTATAATACAAGTTACTACAGACAGCACAGTGAGTCTTTAGCGCAAGGGAAATTCTAGCACATCATGATAATACAATCCACACATCTGTGTTTTGTTTCCCCAGAGTTGGAGAGTAATTCATTAGTAGAAGTGAAAGATGAGAGATGCTCCGGGTTCGATAACCAGTTTAATTGAGGGAGCACACAATAAAGTAAGAGCAGGGTTTGCCATAACGCCTCCAGCATCCCATCATGCCTCTTGGTTTACCCAAAATATGCAAATGACCTGGGAAAGAGCGGCGTGCTTCTGAGCGGCTAAACACTCTGCTTGTTCTCATCCAGTTGAAAGGTGCTGTCTGAAGAGGGGGTCTTGAGGTATAGAAGTACCAGTTCTTTTGGATCTAAATACAGTTACTGACAGGCTTGTGGACTGAGGCAGTACTGAAACTTTCAGTTCATTATTATGAAAACAATAAATAAAAAATGGGTGTATACTACAGCCGGTAGATGATGGTGTCAAGTGTTTTAAAAAAATACTATTTGCAAAATAGTATTTACTAATTTCTATTTAAAATACATGTCTGGCAACCTATTTTCTATTTGTATTTTAAATAAATATGGAGACCAATGTTTTCTATTTAAAGAGTTTCCGAGACTATTTTGCCCATCCTTGGCATTCAGCTGTTAACTGTAAGGTTGGTTTCCAGCGAGATTCTCTTTCCGGGCAGCCTTCTCAATAGAGTCCAAGCTTCCGATTTCATTTGCAGTCGTGAAGGGTGCGGTGGCCAAGTGGTAAGGCGTCGGTCTCGTAAACCGAAGATCACGGGTTCAATCCCCGTCCGTACCTTGTTGCTGTCTTTAAAACACTATTTGTTACTTGTTTAGCTGAAAAGAAAAATTATATAATGCAACTTGTATTTTAATTTAAATTAAAAAAAGGGGCACTCGGATTTGAACCGGGGATCTCTTGATCTGCAGGCAAATGCTCTACCACTGAGCTATACCCCGACTCCAACAACGCCGTCTTCTATGAAGCACAACCAATAGTACTCAAAGAAATGAAAGAAGTTATTTACAAACCGCTAACCAAGATCATGCAACAGTCTCTTGACACAGGGGTTGTACCGACAGACTGGAGAATAGCAAACATAATACCGATCCACAAAAAGAGAGACAAAACCGAACCAGGTAACTACAGACCAATAAGCCTGACTTCTATTATATGTAAACTTATGGAAACTATAATAAGATCCAAAATGGAAAATTACCTATATGGGAACAATATCCTGGGAGACAGTCAGCATGGTTTTAGGAAAGGGAGATCATGTCTAACTAACCTACTTGACTTTTTTGAGGATGCAACATTGAAAATGGATAACTGCAAAGCATACGACATGGTTTATTTAGATTTCCAGAAAGCTTTTGACAAAGTCCCACATAAAAGATTAATTCTCAAACTGAACGCAGTAGGGATTCAAGGAAATGCATGCACATGGATTAGGGAGTGGTTAACAGGTAGAAAACAGAAAGTACTGATTAGAGGAGAAACCTCAAAATGGAGCGAGGTAACCAGTGGAGTACCACAGGGATCAGTATTAGGTCCTCTACTATTCCTAATCTACATTAATGATTTAGATTCTGGTATAGTAAGCAAACTCGTTAAATTTGCAGAGGACACAAAAATAGGAGGAGTGGCAAACACCGTTGCAGCAGCAAAGGTCATTCAAAATGATCTCGACAGCATTCAGAACTGGGCAGACACATGGCAAATGACATTTGATAGAGAAAAGTGTAAAGTATTGCATGCAGACAATAAAAATGTGCATTATAAATATCATATGGGAGATAGTGAAATTGAAGAAGGGAACTATGAAAAAGATCTAGGAGTTTATGTTGACTCAGAAATGTCTTCATCTAGACAATGTGGGGAAGCTATAAAAAAGGCCAACAAGATGCTCGGATATATTGTGTTGAATTTAAATCAAGGGAAGTAATGTTAAAACTTTACAATGCATTAGTAAGACCTCACCTAGAATATTGTGTTCAGTTCTGGTCACCTCGTTACAAAAAGGATATTGCTGCTCTAGAAAGAGTGCAAAGAAGAGCAACCAGAATTATCCCGGGTTTAAAAGGCATGTGCAGACAGGCTAAAAGAATTGAATCTGTTCAGTCTTGAACAAAGAAGACTACGCGGCGATCTGATTCAAGCATTCAAAATCCTAAAAGGTATAGACAATGTCGACCCAGGGGACTTTTTCAACCTGAAAAAAGAAACAAGGACCAGGGGTCACAAATGGAGATTAGATAAAGGGGCATTCAGAACAGAAAATAGGAGGCACTTTTTTACACAGAGAATTGTGAGGGTCTGGAACCAACTCCCCAGTAATGTTGTTGAAGCTGACACCCTGGGATCCTTCAAGAAGCTGCTTGATGAGATTCTGGGATCAATAAGCTACTAACAACCAAACGAGCAAGATGGGCTGAATGGGGCCTCCTCTCGTTGGTAAACTTTCTTATGTTCTTATTCCTTATACAATGCTGCCACCGTGTGGACATTTACTAGAACTGTTTGTTCTTCTATATATATTCATGTCAAGTCTCAAGTCACAACGGTCAAGGGTCAAGTCTGGAAACAGCCAAGCCTGATTGACGTGATGAGGAAGATAAGGATGATGAGGAGGAGGAGGAGGAGGAGGAGTGTGAGGGAGGAGACCCTCACATTGTCTCAGTATGTATCTGGACATTTACTGCAAATGTTTTTAATCTGTTTTTGTAAGGAAAATAATAAAAACAAAATTCACTTCCCTGTTGTACGGGGACTGGAGGCCTGTGGTTGGGAGTGTCCTGAAAACCAAAAGAAAGGTTAATGAAGAGTACGGTTTAGAGAGCTGGTTTGGAAAGGAGCACACTTCAACAACAATGGATTGCAGTACTATTGTTGAGATAAACTGATATGCAATGGTTCAGGTAACCTGAGTTGGGTGTGGTGGTGAGGTCCTCCATCTTGACAGGAAGTGGGGAAGCAGCCATGTTGGTGAGGGAAGCTTTTATTGACTCCCCTGAGTACTGACTTCCTGTAGTCGGGGCAGTACCTGTAGAAGATATTGAAAGGGGGGACAGCTGATTTTCAGTACGTTTACCTCTGCTTGTTTTAAAGCATAGTTTTAATGCACGTGTTAGATTAATGTTTATATATATATTGTAAGATAGCGGGTTGTGAGAGACAGCAGGGAGGGGGTTAAAACCTCCCTGCGAGAGAAACCTGTGTGGAATGCACCTTTTGTTTGATTTGTATTGCTAATTGGTTTGTTTAATTGTTTTATTATTAATTATCATCCGCACCTGGGCGTTATTAAAAATTAGATCCAGGTGTGGGGTTTAAAAGGAGAGCAGGCAGTCTGCTCGAGGCTGCTGAGGAGAAGGAGGCAGAAAGGGGTGCTCTGCTTCCTGGCAGTCGGGAGTTACAGAGTAAGTGCGGAATCAAACCAGTGTGTTTTGTAAGGACGGGGAAACAGCGTAGCTGTCCTGTGTTAGCCAGGGTGTTCCTGTGTGTTAGTTAGTGCTCGTACAGAGCTAGGTGTTTGTTTTGTATTTTGTTTATTTTGTGTTTATTAAACATAGCGCCCCAGCGCTTAAAAATCCATTTCTGTCGTGTTGGGTCTATTTTTAAAGGGGCAACGAACCCAAGAGAGGTGCAATCTTTTACAATATATATATATATATATATATATATATATATATACAGTACTGTGCAAAAGATTTAGGCAGGTGTGAAAAAATGCTGTAAAGTAAGAATGCTTTCAAAAATAGACATGTAATAGATTATATTTATCAATTAACTAAATGCAAAGTGAGTGAACAGAAGAAAAATCGAAATCAAATCCATATTTGGTGTGACCACCCTTTGCCTTCAAAACAGCATCAATTCTTCTAGGTACACTTGCACAAAGTCAGGGATTTTGTAGGCATATAGTCAGGTGTATGATTAAACAATTATACCAAACAGGTGCTAATGATCAATTCAATATGTAGGTTGAAACACAATCAATAACTGAAACAGAAACAGCTGTGTAGGAGGAATAAAACTGGGTGAGGAACAGCCAAACTCAGCTAACAAGGTGAGGTTGCTGAAGACAGTTTACTTTCAAAAGTCATACACCATGGCAAGACTGAGCACAGCAACAAGACACAAGGTAATTATACTGCATCAGCAAGGTCTCTCCCAGGCAGAAATTTCAAGTCAGACAGGGGTTTCCAGATGTGCTGTCCATGCTCTTTTGAAGAAGCACAAAGAAACGGGCAACGTTGAGGACCGTAGACGCAGTGGTCGGCCAAGGAAACTTACTGCAGCAGATGAAAGACACATCATGCTTACTTCCCTTCACAATCGAAAGATGTCCAGCAGTGCCATCAGCTCAGAATTGGCAGAAAACAGTGGGACCCTGGTACACCCATCTACTGTCCGGAGAAGTCTGGTCAGAAGTGGCCTTCATGGTTTGATTCATGCCAAAGCTGCCCGATTCCAGCCTTGCTGAAGCACCCCCAGATCATCACCGATCCTCCACCACATTTCAGGAAGTGGGGAAGCAGCCATGTTGGTGAGGGACGCTTTTATTGACTTCCCTGAGTACTGACTTCCTGTAGTCAGGGCAGTACCTGTAGAAGATATTGAAAGGGGGGACAGCTGATTTTCAGTACGTTTCCCTCTGCTTGTTTTAAAGCATAGTTTTAATGCACGTGTTAGATTAATGTTTATATATATTCATTGATTTGTTTCTTTTTGAATACTTTATTTATTATTGATAACTGTTTGCTGGTTTGTTTCTATATACCCACCTGCAGAATGGTTTATTCTGGGGGAGGGGGAGGTCTGGAAGGGTATAAAGGCTGTTAGTTTTGTTCAGTCAGGATCGTCTTTTTGTGCAGATCAGAGGGCAGTTTTGCAGCTCTGTGGTTGGACTCAGTTATTGGAGTCAGTACCTGTGATTAGGTGACTAGAAATAGTTCTTTTTGGTTTCCACTTTTTCTTTCCTCAAATTGTTTGATATTTTGTTCAATTATCTTTTTGTTTATTATTGTTCTTGAATAAAAATAATTGGTTTGGCACCAAACTTCTCTGTGATCCTTGTGCGCGTGTGTGTCAGTCAGTCACACACACACAAACACACACACACACACACACACACCCCGAGACACACACAGTGAGACAAACACACTGAGACACACACACTGAGACACACATACTGAGACACAAACACATACTGAGACACACACAGAGACACACACACACACACACACACACACACCCCGAGACACACACTGAGAGACACACACACTGAGACACACACACACTGAGACACACACACACTGAGACTACTAACAACCAAACGAGCAAGATGGGCTGAATGGCCTCCTCTCGTTTGTAAACGTCCTTACCGGTTCATGATGCTGAGTAAGTTCAGTGGCCTAGACAACTCCTTGTGCAACTTGTCACCTGACTGAGCCTGGCTCATCACCGATACAAAACTGCACATCGTTACATTAATTAAGAATTTAAAAAAACACCTCGCATTCTTTCTCTGATCCTTCCTTCCAAAAAGAGTCACTCCTGGAGAGTAGGAACCTCCCCTCCCCTCCCCTCCCCTCTCTCTCCCTCCCTCCCCTCCCCTCCACTCTCTCTCCCTCCCTCCCCTCCCCTCTCTCTTCTTCTCTCCTCTCTCTCCCTCTCTCTCCCCTCCCCTCCTCTCTTCTCCTCTCCTCTCCTCTCTCTCTCCCTCCCCTCCCCTCTCTCCCTCTCTCCCCTCCCCTCCTCTCTTCTCCTCTCTTCTCCTCTCTCTCTCCCTCCCCTCCCCTCTCTCCCTCTCTCCCCTACCCTCCTCTCTTCTCCTCTCCCTCTCCCTCCCCCTCCACTCTCTCCCTTCTCCTCTCTCTCTTTCCCCTCCCCTCCTCTCTCATAATCTCTGTGGTTAAGTGTCTGTGAAGCCAAGGCAGATGGGCGCTTGTCTCTGGTGTTACTAAGAGGCAGAGAGGAGCCCTGCGGTCAGCCAGCATGAAATTCAATTTGCGAGCCGTGTTAATAACAGGGGAGAGACTGCCAGCCCCGTCTCGCTTCATTTTCAATCACATGCGTTTCCCTCCCAGTCCCTCCTCAGCTCCGCTAGAGCCACACTGCTTCCCTGCTAGCACAGCATGGGACTGATTCACCTGCCATAGCACTGTCAATAGCACAGCATGGGACTGATTCACCTGCTATAGCACTGTCAATAGCACAGCATGGGACTGATTCACCTGCCATAGCACTGTCAATAGCACAGCATGGGGCTGATTCACCTGCTATAGCACTGTCAATAGCACAGCATGGGACTGATTCACCTGCCATAGCACTGTCAATAGCACAGCATGGGACTGATTCACCTGCTATAGCACTGTCAATAGCACAGCATGGGACTGATTCACCTGCCATAGCACTGTCAATAGCACAGCATGGGGCTGATTCACCTGCTATAGCACTGTCAATAGCACAGCATGGGACTGATTCACCTGCCATAGCACTGTCAATAGCACAGCATGGGACTGATTCACCTGCCATAGCACTGTCAATAGCACAGCATGGGACTGATTCACCTGCCATAGCACTGTCAATAGCACAGCATGGGACTGATTCACCTGCCATAGCACTGTCAATAGCACAGCATGGGACTGATTCACATGCCATAGCACTGTCAATAGCACAGCATGGGACTGATTCACCTGCTATAGCACTGTCAATAGCACAGCATGGGACTGATTCACCTGCCATAGCACTGTCAATAGCACAGCATGGGACTGATTCACATGCCATAGCACTGTCAATAGCACAGCATGGGACTGATTCACCTGCCATAGCACTGTCAATAGCACAGCATGGGACTGATTCACCTGCCATAGCACTGTCAATAGCACAGCATGGGACTGATTCACCTGCCATAGCACTGTCAATAGCACAGCATGGGACTGATTCACCTGCCATAGCACTGTCAATAGCACAGCATGGGACTGATTCACCTGCCATAGCACTGTCAATAGCACAGCATGGGACTGATTCACCTGCCATAGCACTGTCAATAGCACAGCATGGGACTGATTCACCTGCCATAGCACTGTCAATAGCACAGCATGGGACTGATTCACCTGCTATAGCACTGTCAATAGCACAGCATGGGACTGATTCACCTGCCATAGCACTGTCAATAGCACAGCATGGGGCTGATTCACCTGCTATAGCACTGTCAATAGCACAGCATGGGACTGATTCACCTGCCATAGCACTGTCAATAGCACAGCATGGGACTGATTCACCTGCCATAGCACTGTCAATAGCACATCATGGGACTGATTCACCTGCCATAGCACTGTCAATAGCACAGCATGGGACTGATTCACCTGCTATAGCACTG
>NC_081233.1:1390000-1410000 GCF_902713425.1 Acipenser ruthenus
GATCGAGAAAGAAAGAGAGTAACGAGAGAGAAAGAGGGGAGTGATCGAGAAAGAGGGGAGTGATCGAGAAAGAAAGAGAGTAACGAGAGAGAAAGAGGGGAGTGATAGAGAAAGAGGGGAACGAGAGAGAAAGAGGGGAACGAGAGAGAAAGAGGGGAACGAGAGAGAAAGAGAGGAACGAGAGAGAAAGAGAGGAACGAGAGGGAAAGAGAGGAACGAGAGAGAAAGAGAGGGGAACAAGAGAAAGAGGGGAGTGACAGAGAAAGAGAGGAATGAGAGGAACGAGAGAGAGAGAGGAACGAGTGAGAAAGAGGGGAACAAGAGAAAGAGGGGAGTGATAGAGAGAGAGGAACGAGAGAGAAAGTTGGGAATGAGAGAGAAAGAGGGGGACGAGAGAGAAAGAGGGGAGTGATCGAGAAAGGGGAGTGATAGAGAAAGAGAGGAATGAGAGGAACGAGAGAGAGAGAGGAACGAGTGAGAAAGAGGGGAACGAGAGAGAAAGAGGGGAACGAGAGAGAAAGAGGGGAGTGATCGAGAACGAAAGAGAGGAACGAGAGAGAAAGAGGGGAACGAGAGAGAAAGAGGGGAACGAGAGAGAAAGAGGGGAACGAGAGAGAAAGAGAGGAACGAGAGAGAAAGAGGGGAGTGATAGAGAATGAGAGGAACGAGAGAGAAAGAGGAACGAGAGAGAAAGAGAGGAACGAGAGAGAAAGAGGGGAGTGATAGAGAAAGAGAGGAATGGAGAGAGAAAGAGAGGAACGAGAGAGAAAGAGGGGAACGAGAGAGAAAGAGGGGAGTGATAGAGAAAGAGAGGAATGGAGAGAGAAAGAGAGGAACAAGAGAGAAAGAGGGGAACGAGAGAGAAAGAGGGGAGTGATAGAGAATGAGAGGAATGAGAGAGAAAGTGGGGAATGAGAGAGAAAGAGGGGAACGAGAGAGAAAGAGGGGAACGAGAGAGAAAGAGGGGAATGATCGAGAAAGAGGGGAATGATCGAGAAAGAGGGGAACGAGAGAGAAAGAGGGGAGTGATAGAGAATGAGAGGAATGAGAGAGAAAGAGGGGAACGAGAGAGAAAGAGAGGAGTGATAGAGAAAGAGAGGAACGAGAGAGAAAGAGGGGAACGAGAGAGAAAGAGGGGAACGAGAAAGAGGGGAGTGATAGAGAATGAGAGGAATGAGAGAGAAAGAGAGGAAAGAGAGAGAAAGAGGGGAGTGATAGAGAAAGAGAGGAACGAGAGAGAAAGAGGGGAGTGATCGAGAAAGAGGGGAATGATCGAGAAAGAGGGGAACGAGAGAGAAAGAGGGGAATGAGAGAGAAAGAGGGGAGTGATAGAGAATTAGAGGAATGGAGAGAGAAAGAGAGGAACGAGAGAGAAAGAGGGGAGTGATAGAGAAAGAGAGGAACGAGAGAGAAAGAGGGGAATGATCGAGAAAGAGGGGAATGATCGAGAAAGAGGGGAACGAGAGAGAAAGAGGGGAATGATCGAGAAAGAGGGGAACGAGAGAGAAAGAGGAGCGAGAGAGAAAGAGAGGAACGAGAGAGAAAGAGGGGAACGAGAGAGAAAGAGGGGAGTGATAGAGAATTAGAGGAATGGAGAGAGAAAGAGAGGAGTGATAGAGAAAGAAGGGAACGAGAGAGAAAGAGGGGAGTGATAGAGAAAGAGAGGAACGAGAGAGAAAGAGAGGAACGATAGAGAAAGAGGGGAATGATCGAGAAAGAGGGGAACGAGAGAGAAAGAGGGGAATGATCGAGAAAGAGGGGAACGAGAGAGAAAGAGGGGAACGAGAGAGAATTCGAGGAATGGAGAGAGAAAGAGAGGAACGAGAGAGAAAGAGGGGAACGAGAGAGAAAGAGGGGAACGAGAGAGAAAGAGGGGAGTGATAGAGAAAGAGGGGAACGAGAGAGAAAGAGGGGAGTGATAGAGAAAGAGGGGAATGAGAGAGAAAGAGGGGAGTGATAGAGAAAGAGGGGAACGAGAGAGAAAGAGGGGAGTGATAGAGAAAGAGGGGAACGAGAGAGAAAGAGGGGAACGAGAGAGAAAGAGGGGAGTGATAGAGAATGAGAGGAATGAGAGAGAAAGTGGGGAATGAGAGAGAAAGAGGGGAACGAGAGAGTAAGAGGGGAGTGATAGAGAATGAGAGGAATGAGAGAGAAAGAGAGGAACGAGAGAGAAAGAGGGGAGTGATAGAGAAAGAGAGGAACGAGAGAGAAAGAGGGGAATGATCGAGAAAGAGGGGAACGAGAGAGAAAAAGGGGAGTGATAGAGAAAGAGAGGAATGAGAGAGAAAGAGGGGAATGAGAGAGAAAGAGAGGAACGAGAGAGAAAGAGGGGAGTGATAGAGAAAGAGGGGAACAAGAGAGAAAGAGGGGAATGAGAGAGAAAGAGGAGCGAGAGAGAAAGAGAGGAACGAGAGAGAAAGAGGGGAACGAGAGAGAAAGAGGGGAGTGATAGAGAATTAGAGGAATGGAGAGAGAAAGAGAGGAGTGATAGAGAAAGAAGGGAACGAGAGAGAAAGAGGGGAGTGATAGAGAAAGAGAGGAACGAGAGAGAAAGAGAGGAACGATAGAGAAAGAGGGGAATGATCGAGAAAGAGGGGAACGAGAGAGAAAGAGGGGAATGATCGAGAAAGAGGGGAACGAGAGAGAAAGAGGGGAACGAGAGAGAATTCGAGGAATGGAGAGAGAAAGAGAGGAACGAGAGAGAAAGAGGGGAACGAGAGAGAAAGAGGGGAACGAGAGAGAAAGAGGGGAGTGATAGAGAAAGAGGGGAACGAGAGAGAAAGAGGGGAGTGATAGAGAAAGAGGGGAATGAGAGAGAAAGAGGGGAGTGATAGAGAAAGAGGGGAACGAGAGAGAAAGAGGGGAGTGATAGAGAAAGAGGGGAACGAGAGAGAAAGAGGGGAACGAGAGAGAAAGAGGGGAGTGATAGAGAATGAGAGGAATGAGAGAGAAAGTGGGGAATGAGAGAGAAAGAGGGGAACGAGAGAGTAAGAGGGGAGTGATAGAGAATGAGAGGAATGAGAGAGAAAGAGAGGAACGAGAGAGAAAGAGGGGAGTGATAGAGAAAGAGAGGAACGAGAGAGAAAGAGGGGAATGATCGAGAAAGAGGGGAACGAGAGAGAAAAAGGGGAGTGATAGAGAAAGAGAGGAATGAGAGAGAAAGAGGGGAATGAGAGAGAAAGAGAGGAACGAGAGAGAAAGAGGGGAGTGATAGAGAAAGAGGGGAACAAGAGAGAAAGAGGGGAACGAGAGAGAAAGAGGGGAGTCATAGAAAAAGAGAGGAATGAGAGAGAAAGAGGGGAATGAGAGAGAAAGAGAGGAATGAGAGAGGAAAGAGGTGAACGAGAGAGAAAGTGGGGAACGAGAGAGGAAAGGGGTGAACGAGAGAGAAAGTGGGGAATGAGAGAGAAAGAGTGGAGTGATAGAGAAAGAGAGGAACGAGAGAGAAAGAGGGGAGTGATAGAGAAAGAGGGGAGTGATAGAGAAAGAGAGGAACGAGAGAGAAAGAGAGGAACGAGAGAGAAAGAGGGGAGTGATAGACAAAGAGAGGAACGAGAGAGAAAGTGGGGAACGAGAGAGGAAAGGGGTGAACGAGAGAGAAAGTGGGGAATGATAGAGAAAGAGGGGAACGAGAGAGAAAGAGAGGAACGAGAGAGAAAGAGGGGAGTGATAGAGAAAGAGAGGAACGAGAGAGAAAGAGGGGAGTGATAGAGAAAGAGGGGAACGAGAGAGAAAGAGAGGAACGAGAGAGAAAGAGAGGAGTGAGAGAGAAAGGGGAACGAGAGAGAAAGAGGGGAGTGATAGAGAATGAGAGGAATGAGAGAGAAAGAGGGGAACGAGAGAGGAAAGGGGTGAACGAGAGAGAAAGTGGGGAATGATAGAGAAAGAGGGGAACGAGAGAGAAAGTGGGGAATGATAGAGAAAGAGGGGAACGAGAGAGAAAGAGAGGAACGAGAGAGAAATAGGGGAGTGATAGAGAAAGAGGGGAACGAGAGAGAAAGAGGGGAACGAGAGAGAAAGAGGGGAGTGATAGAGAATGAGAGGAATGAGAGAGAAAGTGGGGAATGAGAGAGAAAGAGGGGAACGAGAGAGAAAGAGGGGAGTGATAGAGAATTAGAGGAATGGAGAGAGAATTAGAGGAACGAGAGAGAAAGAGAAGAGTGATAGAGAAAGAGGGGAACGAGAGAGAAAGTGGGGAATGATAGAGAAAGAGGGGAACGAGAGAGAAAGAGAGGAACGAGAGAGAAATAGGGGAGTGATAGAGAAAGAGGGGAACGAGAGAGAAAGAGGGGAACGAGAGAGAAAGAGGGGAGTGATAGAGAATGAGAGGAATGAGAGAGAAAGTGGGGAATGAGAGAGAAAGAGGGGAACGAGAGAGAAAGAGGGGAATGATCGAGAAAGAGGGGAACGAGGAAGAAAGAGGGGAGTGATAGAGAATGTGAGGAATGAGAGAGAAAGAGAGGAATGAGAGAGAAAGAGGGGAACGAGAGAGAAAGAGGGGAGTGATAGAGAATTAGAGGAATGGAGAGAGAAAGAGAGGAACGAGAGAGAAAGAGGGGAACGAGAGAGAAAGAGGGGAACGAGAGAGAATGAGAGGAATGAGAGAGAAAGTGGGGAATGAGAGAGAAAGAGGGGAACGAGAGAGAAAGAGGGGAACGAGAGAGAATGAGAGGAATGAGAGAGAAAGTGGGGAATGAGAGAGAAAGAGGGGAACGAGAGAGAAAGATGGGAGTGATAGAGAATTAGAGGAATGGAGAGAGAAAGAGAGGAACGAGAGAGAAAGAGAAGAGTGATCGAGAAAGAAAGGAACGAGAGAGAAAGAGGGGAATGATCGAGAAAGAGGGGAACGAGAGAGAAAAAGGGGAGTGATAGAGAATTAGAGGAATGGAGAGAGAAAGAGAGGAACGAGAGAGAAAGAGGGGAACGAGAGAGAAAGAGGGGAACGAGAGAGAATGAGAGGAATGAGAGAGAAAGTGGGGAATGAGAGAGAAAGAGGGGAACGAGAGAGAAAGAGGGGAGTGATAGAGAATTAGAGGAATGGAGAGAGAATTAGAGGAACGAGAGAGAAAGAGAAGAGTGATCGAGAAAGAGGGGAACGAGAGAGAAAGAGGGGAACGAGAGAGAAAGAAGAGAGTGATAGAGAAAGAGAGGAACGAGAGAGAAAGGAACGAGAGAGAAAGAGGGGAACCAGAGAGAAAGAGGGGAGTGATAGAGAAATAGAGGAACGAGAGAGAAAGAGAGGAACAAGAGGAGAGAAAGAGGGGAATGAGAGAGAAAGAGGGGAGTTATTCGAGAATTAGAGGAATGGAGAGAAAGAGGGGAACGAGAGAGAAAGAGGGGAACGAGAGAGAAAGTGGGGAATGATAGAGAAAGAGGGGAACGAGAGAGAAAGAGCGGAACGAGAGAGAAAAAGGGGAGTGATAGTGAAAGAGAGGAATGAGAGAGAAAGAGGGGAATGAGAGAGAAAGAGAGGAACGAGAGAGAAAGAGGGGAACGAGAGAGAAAGAGGGGAACGAGAGAGAAAGTGGGGAGCGATAGAGAAAGAGAGGAACGAGAGAGAAAGAGAGGAACGAGAGAGAAAGAGGGGAACGAGAGAGAAAGAGGGGAACGAGAGAGGAAAGGGGTGAATGAGAGAGAAAGAGGCGAATGAGAGAGAAAGAGGCGAACGAGAGAGAAAGAGGGGAACGAGAGAGAAAGAGGGGAACGAGAGAGAAAGAGGGGAACGAGAGAGGAAAGGGGTGAACGAGAGAGAAAGAGGCGAATGAGAGAGAAAGAGGCGAACGAGAGAGAAAGAGGGGAACGAGAGAGAAAGAGGGGAACGAGAGAGAAAGAGGGGAACGAGAGAGTAAGAGGGGAACGAGAGAGTAAGAGGGGAGTGATAGAGAATGAGAGGAATGAGAGAGAAAGAGAGGAACGAGAGAGAAAGAGGGGAGTGATAGAGAAAGAGAGGAACGAGAGAGAAAGAGGAGAATGAGAGAGAAAGAGGGGAACGAGAGAGAAAGAGGGGAGTGATAGAGAAAGAGAGGAACGAGAGAGAAAGAGGGGAGTGATAGAGAAAGAGGGGAACAAGAGAGAAAGAGGGGAACGAGAGAGAAAGAGGGGAACGAGAGAGAAAGAGGGGAGTCATAGAAAAAGAGAGGAATGAGAGAGAAAGAGGGGAATGAGAGAGAAAGAGAGAAATGAGAGAGGAAAGAGGGGAACGAGAGAGAAAGAGGGGAACGAGAGAGAAAAAGAGGAGTGATAGAGAAAGAGAGGAATGAGAGAGAAAGAGAGGAATGAGAGAGAAAGAGAGGAACGAGAGAGAAAAAGGGGAGTGATAGAGAAAGAGAGGAATGAGAGAGAAAGAGGGGAATGAGAGAGAAAGAGAGGAACGAGAGAGAAAGAGGGGAGTGATAGAGAAAGAGGGGAACAAGAGAGAAAGAGGGGAACGAGAGAGAAAGAGGGGAACGAGAGAGAAAGAGGGGAGTCATAGAAAAAGAGAGGAATGAGAGAGAAAGAGGGGAATGAGAGAGAAAGAGAGAAATGAGAGAGGAAAGAGGGGAACGAGAGAGAAAGAGGGGAACGAGAGAGAATTCGAGGAATGGAGAGAGAAAGAGAGGAACGAGAGAGAAAGAGGGGAACGAGAGAGAAAGAGGGGAACGAGAGAGAAAGAGGGGAGTGATAGAGAAAGAGGGGAACGAGAGAGAAAGAGGGGAGTGATAGAGAAAGAGGGGAACGAGAGAGAAAGAGGGGAGTGATAGAGTAAGAGGGGAACAAGAGAGAAAGAGGGGAGTGATAGAGAAAGAGGGGAACGAGAGAGAAAGAGGGGAACGAGAGAGAAAGAGGGGAGTGATAGAGAATGAGAGGAATGAGAGAGAAAGTGGGGAATGAGAGAGAAAGAGGGGAACGAGAGAGAAAGAGGGGAGTGATAGAGAAAGAGAGGAACGAGAGAGAAAGAGGGGAATGATCGAGAAAGAGGGGAACGAGGGAGAAAGAGGGGAGTGATAGAGAATGTGAGGAATGAGAGAGAAAGTGGGGAATGAGAGAGAAAGAGGGGAACGAGAGAGAAAGAGGGGAGTGATAGAGAATTAGAGGAATGGAGAGAGAAAGAGAGGAACGAGAGAGAAAGAGGGGAACGAGAGAGAAATAGGGGAACGAGAGAGAATGAGAGGAATGAGAGAGAAAGTGGGGAATGAGAGAGAAAGAGGGGAACGAGAGAGAAAGAGGGGAGTGATAGAGAATTAGAGGAATGGAGAGAGAAAGAGAGGAACGAGAGAGAAAGAGAAGAGTGATCGAGAAAGAGGGGAACGAGAGAGAAAGAGGGGAACGAGAGAGAAAGAAGAGAGTGATAGAGAAAGAGAGGAACGAGAGAGAAAGGAACGAGAGAGAAAGAGGGGAACCAGAGAGAAAGAGGGGAGTGATAGAGAAATAGAGGAACGAGAGAGAAAGAGAGGAACAAGAGAGAAAGAGGGGAATGAGAGAGAAAGAGGGGAGTGATAGAGAAATAGAGGAACGAGAGAGAAAAAGAGGAACGAGAGAGAAAGAGGGGAACGAGAGAGAAAGAGGGGAGTGATAGAGAATTAGAGGAATGGAGAGAAAGAGGGGAACGAGAGAGAAAGAGGGGAACGAGAGAGAAAGTGGGGAATGATAGAGAAAGAGGGGAACGAGAGAGAAAGAGGGGAACGAGAGAGAAAAAGGGGAGTGATAGTGAAAGAGAGGAATGAGAGAGAAAGAGGGGAATGAGAGAGAAAGAGAGGAACGAGAGAGAAAGAGGGGAACGAGAGAGAAAGAGGGGAACGAGAGAGAAAGTGGGGAGCGATAGAGAAAGAGGCGAATGAGAGAGAAAGAGAGGAACGAGAGAGAAAGAGAGGAACGAGAGAGAAAGAGGGGAACGAGAGAGAAAGAGGGGAACGAGAGAGGAAAGGGGTGAATGAGAGAGAAAGAGGCGAATGAGAGAGAAAGAGGCGAATGAGAGAGAAAGAGGGGAACGAGAGAGAAAGAGGAGAACGAGAGAGAAAGAGGGGAACGAGAGAGAAAGAGGGGAACGAGAGAGTAAGAGGGGAGTGATAGAGAATGAGAGGAATGAGAGAGAAAGAGAGGAACGAGAGAGAAAGAGGGGAGTGATAGAGAAAGAGAGGAACGAGAGAGAAAGAGGGGAATGATCGAGAAAGAGGGGAACGAGAGAGAAAAAGGGGAGTGATAGAGAAAGAGAGGAATGAGAGAGAAAGAGGGGAATGAGAGAGAAAGAGAGGAACGAGAGAGAAAGAGGGGAGTGATAGAGAAAGAGGGGAACAAGAGAGAAAGAGGGGAGTCATAGAAAAAGAGAGGAATGAGAGAGAAAGAGGGGAATGAGAGAGAAAGAGAGGAATGAGAGAGGAAAGAGGTGAACGAGAGAGAAAGTGGGGAACGAGAGAGAAAGTGGGGAATGATAGAGAAAGAGGGGAACGAGAGAGAAAGAGAGGAACGAGAGAGAAAGAGGGGAGTGATAGAGAAAGAGGGGAAAGAGAGAGAAAGAGGGGAACGAGAGAGAAAGAGGGGAGTGATAGAGAATGAGAGGAATGAGAGAGAAAGTGGGGAATGAGAGAGAATTAGAGGAATGGAGAGAGAAAGAGGGGAGTGATAGAGAATGTGAGGAATGAGAGAGAAAGTGGGGAATGAGAGAGAAAGAGGGGAACGAGAGAGAAAGAGGGGAGTGATAGAGAATTAGAGGAATGGAGAGAGAAAGAGAGGAACGAGAGAGAAAGAGAAGAGTGATCGAGAAAGAGAGGAACGAGAGAGAAAGAGGGGAATGATCGAGAAAGAGGGGAACGAGAGAGAAAAAGGGGAGTGATAGAGAAAGAGAGGAATGAGAGAGAAAGTGGGGAATGAGAGAGAAAGAGGGGAACGAGAGAGAAAGAGGGGAGTGATAGAGAATTAGAGGAATGGAGAGAGAAAGAGAGGAACGAGAGAGAAAGAGGGGAACGAGAGAGAAAGAGGGGAACGAGAGAGAATGAGAGGAATGAGAGAGAAAGTGGGGAATGAGAGAGAAAGAGGGGAACGAGAGAGAAAGAGGGGAGTGATAGAGAATTAGAGGAATGGAGAGAGAAAGAGAGGAACGAGAGAGAAAGAGAAGAGTGATCGAGAAAGAGGGGAACGAGAGAGAAAGAGGGGAACGAGAGAGAAAGAGGGGAGTGATAGAGAATTAGAGGAATGGAGAGAGAAAGAGAGGAACGAGAGAGAAAGAGGGGAACGAGAGAGAAATAGGGGAACGAGAGAGAATGAGAGGAATGAGAGAGAAAGTGGGGAATGAGAGAGAAAGAGGGGAACGAGAGAGAAAGAGGGGAGTGATAGAGAATTAGAGGAATGGAGAGAGAAAGAGAGGAACGAGAGAGAAAGAGAAGAGTGATCGAGAAAGAGGGGAACGAGAGAGAAAGAGGGGAACGAGAGACAAAGAAGAGAGTGATAGAGAAAGAGAGGAACGAGAGAGAAAGGAACGAGAGAGAAAGAGGGGAACCAGAGAGAAAGAGGGGAGTGATAGAGAAATAGAGGAACGAGAGAGAAAGAGAGGAACAAGAGAGAAAGAGGGGAATGAGAGAGAAAGAGGGGAGTGATAGAGAAATAGAGGAACGAGAGAGAAAGAGAGGAACGAGAGAGAAAGAGGGGAACGAGAGAGAAAGAGGGGAGTGATAGAGAATTAGAGGAATGGAGAGAAAGAGGGGAACGAGAGAGAAAGAGGGGAACGAGAGAGAAAGTGGGGAATGATAGAGAAAGAGGGGAACGAGAGAGAAAGAGGGGAACGAGAGAGAAAAAGGGGAGTGATAGTGAAAGAGAGGAATGAGAGAGAAAGAGGGGAATGAGAGAGAAAGAGAGGAACGAGAGAGAAAGAGGGGAACGAGAGAGAAAGAGGGGAACGAGAGAGAAAGTGGGGAGCGATAGAGAAAGAGGCGAATGAGAGAGAAAGAGAGGAACGAGAGAGAAAGAGAGGAACGAGAGAGAAAGAGGGGAACGAGAGAGAAAGAGGGGAACGAGAGAGGAAAGGGGTGAATGAGAGAGAAAGAGGCGAATGAGAGAGAAAGAGGCGAATGAGAGAGAAAGAGGGGAACGAGAGAGAAAGAGGAGAACGAGAGAGAAAGAGGGGAACGAGAGAGAAAGAGGGGAACGAGAGAGTAAGAGGGGAGTGATAGAGAATGAGAGGAATGAGAGAGAAAGAGAGGAACGAGAGAGAAAGAGGGGAGTGATAGAGAAAGAGAGGAACGAGAGAGAAAGAGGGGAATGATCGAGAAAGAGGGGAACGAGAGAGAAAAAGGGGAGTGATAGAGAAAGAGAGGAATGAGAGAGAAAGAGGGGAATGAGAGAGAAAGAGAGGAACGAGAGAGAAAGAGGGGAGTGATAGAGAAAGAGGGGAACAAGAGAGAAAGAGGGGAGTCATAGAAAAAGAGAGGAATGAGAGAGAAAGAGGGGAATGAGAGAGAAAGAGAGGAATGAGAGAGGAAAGAGGTGAACGAGAGAGAAAGTGGGGAACGAGAGAGAAAGTGGGGAATGATAGAGAAAGAGGGGAACGAGAGAGAAAGAGAGGAACGAGAGAGAAAGAGGGGAGTGATAGAGAAAGAGGGGAAAGAGAGAGAAAGAGGGGAACGAGAGAGAAAGAGGGGAGTGATAGAGAATGAGAGGAATGAGAGAGAAAGTGGGGAATGAGAGAGAATTAGAGGAATGGAGAGAGAAAGAGGGGAGTGAAAGAGAAAGAGAGGAACGAGAGAGAAAGAGATGAATGATCGAGAAAGAGGGGAACGAGGGAGAAAGAGGGGAGTGATAGAGAATGTGAGGAATGAGAGAGAAAGTGGGGAATGAGAGAGAAAGAGGGGAACGAGAGAGAAAGAGGGGAGTGATAGAGAATTAGAGGAATGGAGAGAGAAAGAGAGGAACGAGAGAGAAAGAGAAGAGTGATCGAGAAAGAGAGGAACGAGAGAGAAAGAGGGGAATGATCGAGAAAGAGGGGAACGAGAGAGAAAAAGGGGAGTGATAGAGAAAGAGAGGAATGAGAGAGAAAGTGGGGAATGAGAGAGAAAGAGGGGAACGAGAGAGAAAGAGGGGAGTGATAGAGAATTAGAGGAATGGAGAGAGAAAGAGAGGAACGAGAGAGAAAGAGGGGAACGAGAGAGAAAGAGGGGAACGAGAGAGAATGAGAGGAATGAGAGAGAAAGTGGGGAATGAGAGAGAAAGAGGGGAACGAGAGAGAAAGAGGGGAGTGATAGAGAATTAGAGGAATGGAGAGAGAAAGAGAGGAACGAGAGAGAAAGAGAAGAGTGATCGAGAAAGAGGGGAACGAGAGAGAAAGAGGGGAACGAGAGAGAAAGAAGAGAGTGATAGAGAAAGAGAGGAACGAGAGAGAAAGGAACGAGAGAGAAAGAGGGGAACCAGACAGAAAGAGGGGAGTGATAGAGAAATAGAGGAACGAGAGAGAAAGAGAGGAACAAGCGAGAAAGACGGGAATGAGAGAGAAAGAGGGGAGTGATAGAGAATTAGAGGAATGGAGAGAAAGAGGGGAACGAGAGAGAAAGAGGGGAACGAGAGAGAAAGTGGGGAATGATAGAGAAAGAGGGGAACGAGAGAGAAAGAGGGGAACGAGAGAGAAAAAGGGGAGTGATAGTGAAAGAGAGGAATGAGAGAGAAAGAGGGGAATGAGAGAGAAAGAGAGGAACGAGAGAGAAACAGGGGAACGAGAGAGAAAGAGGGGAACGAGAGAGAAAGTGGGGAGCGATAGAGAAAGAGGCGAATGAGAGAGAAAGAGAGGAACGAGAGAGAAAGAGAGGAACGAGAGAGATAGAGGGGAACGAGAGAGGAAAGGGGTGAATGAGAGAGAAAGAGGCGAATGAGAGAGAAAGAGGCGAATGAGAGAGAAAGAGGCGAATGAGAGAGAAAGAGGGGAACGAGAGAGAAAGAGGGGAACGAGAGAGAAAGAGGGGAACGAGAGAGTAAGAGGGGAACGAGAGAGTAAGAGGGGAGTGATAGAGAATGAGAGGAATGAGAGAGAAAGAGAGGAACGAGAGAGAAAGAGGGGAGTGATAGAGAAAGAGAGGAACGAGAGAGAAAGAGGGGAATGATCGAGAAAGAGGGGAACGAGAGAGAAAAAGGGGAGTGATAGAGAAAGAGAGGAATGAGAGAGAAAGAGGGGAATGAGAGAGAAAGAGAGGAACGAGAGAGAAAGAGGGGAGTGATAGAGAAAGAGGGGAACAAGAGAGAAAGAGGGGAACGAGAGAGAAAGAGGGGAGTGATAGAGAAAGAGGGGAACAAGAGAGAAAGAGGGGAGTCATAGAAAAAGAGAGGAATGAGAGAGAAAGAGGGGAATGAGAGAGAAAGAGAGGAATGAGAGAGGAAAGAGGTGAACGAGAGAGAAAGTGGGGAACGAGAGAGAAAGTGGGGAATGATAGAGAAAGAGGGGAACGAGAGAGAAAGAGAGGAACGAGAGAGAAAGAGGGGAGTGATAGAGAAAGAGGGGAACGAGAGAGAAAGAGGGGAACGAGAGAGAAAGAGGGGAGTGATAGAGAATGAGAGGAATGAGAGAGAAAGTGGGGAATGAGAGAGAATTAGAGGAATGGAGAGAGAAAGAGGGGAGTGAAAGAGAAAGAGAGGAACGAGAGAGAAAGAGGGGAATGATCGAGAAAGAGGGGAACGAGGGAGAAAGAGGGGAACGAGAGAGAAAGAGGGGAGTGATAGAGAATGTGAGGAATGAGAGAGAAAGTGGGGAATGAGAGAGAAAGAGGGGAACGAGAGAGAAAGAGGGGAGTGATAGAGAATTAGAGGAATGGAGAGAGAAAGAGAGGAACGAGAGAGAAAGAGAAGAGTGATCGAGAAAGAGAGGAACGAGAGAGAAAGAGGGGAATGATCGAGAAAGAGGGGAACGAGAGAGAAAAAGGGGAGTGATAGAGAAAGAGAGGAATGAGAGAGAAAGTGGGGAATGAGAGAGAAAGAGGGGAACGAGAGAGAAAGAGGGGAGTGATAGAGAATTAGAGGAATGGAGAGAGAAAGAGAGGAACGAGAGAGAAAGAGGGGAACGAGAGAGAAAGAGGGGAACGAGAGAGAATGAGAGGAATGAGAGAGAAAGTGGGGAATGAGAGAGAAAGAGGGGAACGAGAGAGAAAGAGGGGAGTGATAGAGAATTAGAGGAATGGAGAGAGAAAGAGAGGAACGAGAGAGAAAGAGAAGAGTGATCGAGAAAGAGGGGAACGAGAGAGAAAGAGGGGAACGAGAGAGAAAGAAGAGAGTGATAGAGAAAGAGAGGAACGAGAGAGAAAGGAACGAGAGAGAAAGAGGGGAACCAGAGAGAAAGAGGGGAGTGATAGAGAAATAGAGGAACGAGAGAGAAAGAGAGGAACAAGCGAGAAAGACGGGAATGAGAGAGAAAGAGGGGAGTGATAGAGAATTAGAGGAATGGAGAGAAAGAGGGGAACGAGAGAGAAAGAGGGGAACGAGAGAGAAAGTGGGGAATGATAGAGAAAGAGGGGAACGAGAGAGAAAGAGGGGAACGAGAGAGAAAAAGGGGAGTGATAGTGAAAGAGAGGAATGAGAGAGAAAGAGGGGAATGAGAGAGAAAGAGAGGAACGAGAGAGAAACAGGGGAACGAGAGAGAAAGAGGGGAACGAGAGAGAAAGTGGGGAGCGATAGAGAAAGAGGCGAATGAGAGAGAAAGAGAGGAACGAGAGAGAAAGAGAGGAACGAGAGAGAAAGAGGGGAACGAGAGAGGAAAGGGGTGAATGAGAGAGAAAGAGGCGAATGAGAGAGAAAGAGGCGAATGAGAGAGAAAGAGGGGAAAGAGAGAGAAAGATGGGAACGAGAGAGAAAGAGGGGAACGAGAGAGAAAGAGGGGAACGAGAGAGTAAGAGGGGAACGAGAGAGTAAGAGGGGAGTGAAAGAGAATGAGAGGAATGAGAGAGAAAGAGAGGAACGAGAGAGAAAGAGGGGAGTGAAAGCGAAAGAGAGGAACGAGAGAGAAAGAGGGGAATGATCGAGAATGAGGGGAACGAGAGAGAAAAAGGGGAGTGATAGAGAAAGAGAGGAATGAGAGAGAAAGAGGGGAATGAGAGAGAAAGAGAGGAACGAGAGAGAAAGAGGGGAGTGATAGAGAAAGAGGGGAACAAGAGAGAAAGAGGGGAACGAGAGAGAAAGAGGGGAACGAGAGAGAAAGAGGGGAGTCATAGAAAAAGAGAGGAATGAGAGAGAAAGAGGGGAATGAGAGAGAAAGAGAGGAATGAGAGAGGAAAGAGGTGAACGAGAGAGAAAGTGGGGAACGAGAGAGGAAAGGGGTGAACGAGAGTGAAAGTGGGGAATGAGAGAGAAAGAGTGGAGTGATAGAGAAAGAGAGGAACGAGAGAGAAAGAGGGGAGTGATAGAGAAAGAGGGGAGTGATAGAGAAAGAGAGGAACGAGAGAGAAAGAGGGGAGTGATAGAGAAAGAGGGGAGTGATAGAGAAAGAGAGGAACGAGAGAGAAAGAGAGGAACGAGAGAGAAAGAGGGGAGTGATAGACAAAGAGAGGAACGAGAGAGAAAGTGGGGAACGAGAGAGGAAAGGGGTGAACGAGAGAGAAAGTGGGGAATGATAGAGAAAGAGGGGAACGAGAGAGAAAGAGAGGAACGAGAGAGAAAGAGGGGAGTGATAGAGAAAGAGAGGAACGAGAGAGAAAGAGAGGAACGAGAGAGAAAGAGGGGAGTGATAGAGAAAGAGGGGAACGAGAGAGAAAGAGAGGAACGAGAGAGAAAGAGAGGAGTGAGAGAGAAAGGGGAACGAGAGAGAAAGAGGGGAGTGATAGAGAATGAGAGGAATGAGAGAGAAAGAGGGGAACGAGAGAGGAAAGGGGTGAACGAGAGAGAAAGTGGGGAATGATAGAGAAAGAGGGGAACGAGAGAGAAAGTGGGGAATGATAGAGAAAGAGGGGAACGAGAGAGAAAGAGAGGAACGAGAGAGAAAGAGGGGAGTGATAGAGAAAGAGGGGAACGAGAGAGAAAGAGGGGAACGAGAGAGAAAGAGGGGAGTGATAGAGAATGAGAGGAATGAGAGAGAAAGTGGGGAATGAGAGAGAAAGAGGGGAACGAGAGAGAAATAGGGGAACGAGAGAGAAAGAGGGGAACGAGAGAGAAAGAGGGGAACGAGAGAGAAAGAGGGGAACGAGAGAGTAAGAGGGGAACGAGAGAGTAAGAGGGGAGTGATAGAGAATGAGAGGAATGAGAGAGAAAGAGAGGAACGAGAGAGAAAGAGGGGAGTGATAGAGAAAGAGAGGAACGAGAGAGAAAGAGGGGAATGAGAGAGAAAGAGAGGAACGAGAGAGAAAGAGGGGAGTGATAGAGAAAGAGGGGAACAAGAGAGAAAGAGGGGAACGAGAGAGAAAGAGGGGAACGAGAGAGAAAGAGGGGAGTCATAGAAAAAGAGAGGAATGAGAGAGAAAGAGGGGAATGAGAGAGAAAGAGAGGAATGAGAGAGGAAAGAGGTGAACGAGAGAGAAAGTGGGGAATGAGAGAGGAAAGGGGTGAACGAGAGAGAAAGTGGGGAATGAGAGAGAAAGAGTGGAGTGATAGAGAAAGAGAGGAACGAGAGAGAAAGAGGGGAGTGATAGAGAAAGAGGGGAGTGATAGAGAAAGAGAGGAACGAGAGAGAAAGAGAGGAACGAGAGAGAAAGAGGGGAGTGATAGACAAAGAGAGGAACGAGAGAGAATGTGGGGAACGAGAGAGGAAAGGGGTGAACGAGAGAGAAAGTGGGGAATGATAGAGAAAGAGGGGAACGAGAGAGAAAGAGGGGAACGAGAGAGAAAGAGGGGAGTGATAGAGAAAGAGAGGAACGAGAGAGAAAGAGAGGAACGAGAGAGAAAGAGGGGAGTGATAGAGAAAGAGGGGAACGAGAGAGAAAGAGAGGAACGAGAGAGAAAGAGAGGAGTGAGAGAGAAAGGGGAACGAGAGAGAAAGAGGGGAGTGATAGGGAATGAGAGGAATGAGAGAGAAAGAGGGGAACGAGAGAGGAAAGGGGTGAACGAGAGAGAAAGTGGGGAATGATAGAGAAAGAGGGGAACGAGAGAGAAAGTGGGGAATGATAGAGAAAGAGGGGAACGAGAGAGAAAGAGAGGAACGAGAGAGAAAGAGAGGAGTGAGAGAGAAAGAGGGGAACGAGAGAGAAAGTGGGGAACGATAGAGAAAGAGGGGAACGATAGAGAAAGAGGGGAACGAGACAGAAAGAGGGGAACGAGACAGAAAGAGGGCAACGAGAGAGAAAGAGAGGAACGAGAGAGAAAGAGAAGAGTGATCGAGAAAGAGGGGAACGAGAGAGAAAGAGGGGAAGGAGAGAGAAAGAGGAGAGTGATAGAGAAAGAGAGGAACGAGAGAGAAAGAGGGGAACGAGAGAGAAAGAGAGGAATGAGAGAGAAAGAGAGGAACGAGAGAGAAAGAGGGGAGTGATAGAGAAAGAGGAACGAGAGAGAAAGAGGGGAACGAGAGAGAAAGAGGGAAGTGATAGAGAAAGAGAGGAACGAGAGAGAAAGAGGGGAATGAGAGAGAAAGAGAGGAACGAGAGAGAAAGAGGGGAGTGATAGAGAAAGAGGGGAACAAGAGAGAAAGAGGGGAACGAGAGAGAAAGAGGGGAACGAGAGAGAAAGAGGGGAGTCATAGAAAAAGAGAGGAATGAGAGAGAAAGAGGGGAATGAGAGAGAAAGAGAGGAATGAGAGAGGAAAGAGGTGAACGAGAGAGAAAGTGGGGAATGAGAGAGGAAAGGGGTGAACGAGAGAGAAAGTGGGGAATGAGAGAGAAAGAGTGGAGTGATAGAGAAAGAGAGGAACGAGAGAGAAAGAGGGGAGTGATAGAGAAAGAGGGGAGTGATAGAGAAAGAGAGGAACGAGAGAGAAAGAGAGGAACGAGAGAGAAAGAGGGGAGTGATAGACAAAGAGAGGAACGAGAGAGAATGTGGGGAACGAGAGAGGAAAGGGGTGAACGAGAGAGAAAGTGGGGAATGATAGAGAAAGAGGGGAACGAGAGAGAAAGAGGGGAACGAGAGAGAAAGAGGGGAGTGATAGAGAAAGAGAGGAACGAGAGAGAAAGAGAGGAACGAGAGAGAAAGAGGGGAGTGATAGAGAAAGAGGGGAACGAGAGAGAAAGAGAGGAACGAGAGAGAAAGAGAGGAGTGAGAGAGAAAGGGGAACGAGAGAGAAAGAGGGGAGTGATAGGGAATGAGAGGAATGAGAGAGAAAGAGGGGAACGAGAGAGGAAAGGGGTGAACGAGAGAGAAAGTGGGGAATGATAGAGAAAGAGGGGAACGAGAGAGAAAGTGGGGAATGATAGAGAAAGAGGGGAACGAGAGAGAAAGAGAGGAACGAGAGAGAAAGAGAGGAGTGAGAGAGAAAGAGGGGAACGAGAGAGAAAGTGGGGAACGATAGAGAAAGAGGGGAACAATAGAGAAAGAGGGGAACGAGACAGAAAGAGGGGAACGAGACAGAAAGAGGGCAACGAGAGAGAAAGAGAGGAACGAGAGAGAAAGAGAAGAGTGATCGAGAAAGAGGGGAACGAGAGAGAAAGAGGGGAAGGAGAGAGAAAGAGGAGAGTGATAGAGAAAGAGAGGAACGAGAGAGAAAGAGGGGAACGAGAGAGAAAGAGAGGAATGAGAGAGAAAGAGAGGAACGAGAGAGAAAGAGGGGAGTGATAGAGAAAGAGGAACGAGAGAGAAAGAGGGGAACGAGAGAGAAAGAGGGAAGTGATAGAGAAAGAGGAACGAGAGAGAAATAGAGGAATGAGAGAGAAAGAGAGGAACAAGAGAGAAAGAGGGGAGTGATAGAGAAAGAGAGGAACGAGAGAGAAAGAGGGGAACGAGAGAGAAAGAGAAGAGTGATAAAGAGGGGAACGAGAAAGAAAGAGGAGAGTGATAGAGAAAGAGGGGAACGAGAGAGAAAGAGGAGAGTGATAGAGAAAGATGGGAACGAGAGGGAAAGAGAAGAGTGATAAAGAGGGGAACGAGAAAGAAAGAGGAGAGTGATAGAGAAAGAGGGGAACGAGAGAGAAAGAGGAGAGTGATAGAGAAAGATGGGAACGAGAGGGAAAGAGGAGAGTGATAAAGAGGGGAACGAGAGAGAAAGAGGAGAGTGATAGAGAAAGATGGGAACGAGAGGGAAAGAGGAGAGTGATAAAGAGGGGAACGAGAGAGAAAGATTTAGATTCTGGTATAGTAAGCAAACTTGTTAAATTTGTAGACGACACAAAAACAGGAGGAGTGGCAAACACTGTTGCAGCAGCAAAGGTCATTCAAAATGATCTCGACAGCATTCAGAACTGGGCAGACACATGGCAAATGACATTTAATAGAGGAAAGTGGAAGGTGCTGCACGCAGGCAATACATTTCTCCCCCCTTCCTTTCTATATTGGTTAATTGTGAGCTCTAGTTTTTTATTTAACATCGCTGAGTCCCTTGACCCTGTGGATTGCAACCACAATGTAGAAACATCTAGAGAATGGATGGGAATGGGCAATAAACATCACTGCTGTTTCTCTTAAAGCGTGTTTATTTATTTCTAATACTGGACCCTGTCTTAATACTGTATCACATTCTGAATATGAATATAGCTGAGTTATTAATTGTAGGTAATACTTAGAATACCAGATCCACATTTACCATTAAAAAGCAATCCATGTGATTTCTTTACCAGTCGTTCATTATTTTGTGTATCAGCCTCCACACAAAGCCGAGCGCAGTGCGGTATACTGTAATGATGCTGCAGTCAGTCTGCCCGGACTGCACCTGAACCATCTTAAAAACACAAAGCCTCCAATAAGCTCATTTGTAAAAGTTAGTAAAGAATGGCGCTATATAATCTAAGGAAGCTGAATGTGAACTCCTAGCTGGAGCAACGAGAGAGGGAGAGAGGGGGCGGGGCAGAGAAGGAGGCGGAGACGCTGCTAGGCAACCGGCTCCTGAACATTCCACTCCGCTGAGCAGAGACCGTTAGGATTTAAAAATGCCAAAGTTCCGAGCGCCGTTAGTATGGGCTGCCAGAAATGAGGAGAAAATAAATACAGCTTTTTATAAATGTGTGCATTCAGATATCATTTAGAAATCTAGTTACAACATTTAACAGTTAGCTAAATATTTAAATACATCTGAAATCTCTTAGCTAGATTTAACAGTTAGCTAAATTTTTAAATAAAACTTATATCTCTCAACTAGATTTAACATTTAGTTAAATGTTTAACTGGCAGCTAAAGTGCATAGCATAAGTGTACCTTTGTGTGTGTGTGTCAGTCTCTGTGTGTGTGTGTGTGTGTCAGTACCTGTGTGTGTGTGTGTGTCAGTTCCTGTGAGTGTGTGTGTCTGTTAGTACCTGTGTGCGTGTGTGTCAGTACCTGTGTGTGTGTGTGTGTGTGTGTGTGTCAGTACCTTCGAGTGTGTGTGTGTCAGTCTCTGTGTGTGTGTGTGTGTCAGTACCTGTGTGTGTGTGTGTGTCAGTTCCTGTGAGTGTGTGTGTCTGTTAGTACCTGTGTGCGTGTGTGACAGTACCTGTGTGCGTGTGTGACAGTACCTGTGTGTGTCACTATCTGTGTGTGTCTCAGTGTCTCAGTGTGTCTGTGTCTCAGTGTGTGTATCAGTGTGTGTGTGCCACTATCTCTATTCAGAACAGAATATAGGAGGCACTTTTTTACACAGGGAATTGTGAGGGTCTGGAACCAACTCCCCAGTAATGTTGTTGAAGCCGACACCCTGGGATCCTTCAAGAAGCTGCTTGATGAGATTCTGGGATCAATAAGCTACTAACAACCAAACGAGCAAGATGGGCTGAATGGGGCCTCCTCTCGTTTGGAAACTTTCTTATGTTCTTATCTGTATGTGTGTGTTTGTCAGTACGTGTGTGTGTCTGTTTGTCAGTACGTGTGTGTGTGTTTGTCAGTACCTGTGTTTGTGTGTGTTTGTCAGTACCTGTGTGTGTGTCAGTACCTGTGTGTGTGTGTGTGTGTGTGTGTGTGTGTGTGTGTGTGTGTGCGCATGCGTGCATCAGTAACTGTGTGTCTATGGAAGATATATT
>NC_081233.1:1415000-1437500 GCF_902713425.1 Acipenser ruthenus
ATTAAAAAAAAATTGTAATATTTGTAAAACTTCCATCCTTTCCACAAGTCTCAAAACACCTGAACCGTGCCGTCTGAAGATATCCCTTTGTCTCTATCAGATGAATCTATAACAGCACAGCAGCTCAAATTAAAATGTGCATCGCTGCCCGAACCCAGAGACTGTCTATCACATGTCTGCAAACCTCAAGCCTAGAGGCCGTCCCAAACTGCACAGAACCGCGGAAATCTTAATACTGTATCACATTCTGAATATGAATATAGCTGAGTTATTAATTGTAGGTAATACTTAGAATACCAGATACACATTTACCATTAAAAAGCAATCCATGTGATTTCTTTACCAGTCGTTCATTATTTTGTGTATCAGCCTCCACACAAAGCCGAGCGCAGTGCGGTATACTGTAATGATGCTGCAGTCAGTCTGCCCGGACTGCACCTGAACCATCTTAAAAACACGAAGCCTCCAATAAGCTCATTTGTAAAAGTTAGTAAAGAATGGCGCTATATAATCTAAGGAAGCTGAATGTGAACTCCTAGCTGGAGCAACGAGAGAGGGAGAGAGGGGGCGGGGCAGAGAAGGAGGCGGAGACGCTGCTAGGCAACCGGCTCCTGAACATTCCACTCCGCTGAGCAGAGACCGTTAGGATTTAAAAATGCCAAAGTTCCGAGCGCCGTTAGTATGGGCTGCCAGAAATGAGGAGAAAATAAATACAGCTTTTTATAAATGTGTGCATTCAGATATCATTTAGAAATCTAGTTACAACATTTAACAGTTGGGTAAATATTTATATAAATCTTAAATCTCTTAGCTAGATTTAACTTTTAGTTAAATATTTAACTGGCAGCTAAATCTGGAGTTTGTATGCAAATTAGCTCCGCCCGCTTTGTGCTTCCACGCGATTTGATTGGCTCTTGTAATGTTTACATTTGCATATTTACCAATTAGCATAACAGAAGTGCATAGCATAAGTGTGTGTGTGTCAGTATCTGTGTATGTCTCAGTGTGTGTGTGTCTCAGTGTCTGTGTCTCAGTGTCTGTCAGTGTCTGTGTCTCAGTGTGTGTGTGTGTCTCAGTGTCTGTGTCAGTGTGTGTGTCTCAGTGTGTGTGTTTGTCTTAGTTTCTGTGTGTGTCTCAGTGTGAGTGTGTGTGTGTCTGTGTGTCTCAGTGTGTGTGTCTCAGTGTGTGTGTGTCTCAGTGTTTGAGTGTGTGGCTCACTGTGTGTGTGTGTCTCAGTGTGTGTGTCTTAGTGTGTGTGTGTCTCAGTGTGTGTGTGTGTGTGTATCAGTGTGTGTGTGTCTCAGTGTGCCTGTGTCAGTGTGTGTGTGTCTCAATGTCTGTGTCTCAGTGTGTGTGTGTGTGTGTCTCAGTGTGTGTGTGTCTCAGTCACTTCAAGTCATACAAAGAGCATTTCAAGTGGAGCGATAAAGTGGAGCGAAGCGATCAAAAAAAGGCACCAAGTTAGAAGCAAGAATTGTGTGAATCTTGGGCCCCAGCACCTTTCCAAGTGTGCCTATTTGCTTGATGCTTGACAAGATTGGCCTGATTGCTTCTCCTAACTTGTTCTTTTGTGTTTGATATCACCCCTTTAAACGGCTGTTGCGTTTTTCTAACTTGTTTTTTTACATTGACAATGTTTTTGTCGTGGGATTGAGAGGAGTTAGAAAAACGTGTTTGAAACGACCGAGAGTCTCTATACAGCTCCAAGAGTTTAGCTGTTTTCACCATGTTGCAGCGGCAAAACTAAATCACTTAGCATTACCATCTGTACCAAAAGACTGAAACACTCTTACATCAAATGTGAAAAAAACCATAAATACCTCTTATACACAATGAAATATTCCTCTTTCGTTTCTTATTTTTTTAAGGGTGTGTAGCGACTTTTCAAACAGAAAAGCTAAATAACTGGACATCTACCAATCCTGTGATTCCACATGTTGGTCAACGTCAAAACAAACCAGGGAATGCAAGCAGTTTGATATCCACACCATTTATATGAAACAATGGATTTATGTTTTAAAACAGCACATATCGCAGGAAAAAAATAAAATATCATGGTTTGAACTCGCATCATGACGTTCTTGAAGCGCACACGACCTTACCCCGCTGCGCCGCTGCACAGTTGTTGAAATGCGTTCATTTTTTTAAGCTTACATCCAAGCCTGACCAGCTTTCACTGAAAACATGAAGGTGCTGCTCGATTCTACAAATGTTCTATTTCCTGTTTGAAAATCTCCCATTTCCTGTTTGTTTGGTAGATACCATAGAATGGAATTACACACAAGAGTGGCATGTAGCTTCCTTGTCTAAATCTCTGATAAATTGTGGTTCCTTGTTTAATTAAAAATAAATAAAGGAATAATTTATTAGGTAGAAATAAATAAATGATTTAAACAAATGCCTAGACTAATAAATACATTTAGAAATAAATATTGTTAAAGAAATAAATGTAGAAATGAATACATGTTTATATTATAAATGTATAAATATATTAATAAATAGCAAGCTAGAAAACTACATGTCATATTAATTGATTTCGCTGATGCGTTTATCCACAGCAATTGACATTTATATACCTATATAAAAACTACAAGTTTCATATGAGTGTATATATATATATATATATATATACACACACACAGTATATGTATATTTACAATTTTTTTTTGAACTTCTTAAAGCACTGTTTTTTTGTATTCAGCCGATGATGGACTTGTAGTCCGAAATGTCCTGATAATTGATTTGTAATCAATTATTCTACCTTTTTAAGTACCTGAAATATCCTTTTCTCTTCTTTTTTCTTATTGGTCATTTTGGTACACAGCAGTTTTCCTTTTTCTCAAACTTTATATATATATTGAGAGGAACTGTAGTTCCTCATACGTTAGAAAAACTTGTGGGAAGCTGCTGAGATTTAGACAGCGAGACACGAGTGATGCGTCGCTTGCAGCCTCTGTGGAGTAGCGGTTAGAGTCCTGTGCTCCTGACTGGAGGGTTGTGAGTTCAATCCCAGCTGGGGGGCACGTTGCTGCCTTACCTAGATTGCTCCAGTCAAAAACCAGACTGTATAAACGGGTAATTGTATGTTACAATTGGAAGTTGGCCTGGATAAGTGTGTCTGCTAAAACAATCGTAATAATAATATGTTTGGTTGGTATTTGGATCGGAGACTGTCTGGCAATACCAGGTACTGAAAACTTTTCCTTGAAGTTGTACGTGTTTAATTAACAAATAGTAGATTAAACAGCAAAAATGAGCTGATTTACTTTTAATGTATTGATGCCAGCTCGCTGCGCTCGTCTTAAATAATTCCCACCTCGCTTTGCTCGCCTTAAAGATTCCCGGGTCGCTGGGCTCGCCGGCTACTCACTGCTGTTCAACACCACAGAGATAACACGGACACAAACAAACAAGACAGCTGCTTCTGCATCCAGCGCTCAAAGAACATCACAGACATCTGCAGAGCGTGTTGAGATGTTACAGTAATAAAATAACGACTCGGATCGCGTGATCGAGGAGTTTGGTGATAAAGAGAGTGATCAGGACATGATTTATCGGTATGCACGACTATGAAGAGGTATGTGATGAATACAGCGAACAAGGAGTGGGGCTGGAGATGCAGTACTGAGAGTCCTGTTGATATGCAAAGACTTTTAAACCTATTTAACTGAAAGAAAATACTTTTAAACAGCGCATGTGAAAATAAATTGGACGTGACACGCCTGAGACGCGCTGAATAAACGGACCGCAAAGGGTTATTAATCGCTATTGAAATAATTGAATAAGAGATGTTATAGATGGATTTATTTCACGCCTCCACTCGCTGTTTTAATTGCATTTGGATCATTCCAGACACCACCTGATACGCGAGCGCAACAAACTCAGCAATGCATTGATCATGAATACATTTTAAAAACACAAAACATCAAAGTCACAGCATGCATTATATTCGGGCCGGGACATTTCAATTATTATTATTATTTATTTCTTAGCAGACGCCCTTATCCAGGGCGACTTACAATTGTTACAGATATCACATTATTTTTATATACAATTACCCATTTATACAGTTGGGTTTTTGGAGCAATCTAGGTAAAGTACCTTGCTCAAGGGTACAGCAGCAGTGTCCCCCACCTGGTATTGAACCCCTGACCCTCCGGTCAAGAGTCCAGAGCCCTGACCGCTACTCCACACTGCTGCCCTGGATGAGAACAAGCAGAGTGTTTAGCCGCTCGGAAGCACGCTACTCTTTCCCAGGTCATTTGCATATTTTGAGTAAACCAAGAGGCATGATGGGATGCTGGAGGCGTTATGGCAAACCCTGCTCTTACTTTATTGTGTGCTCCCTCAATTAAACTGGTTATCAAACCTGGAGCATCTCTCATCTTTCACTTCTACTAATGAATTACTCTCCAACTCTGGGGAAACAAAACACAGATGTGTGGATTGTATTATCATGATGTGCTAGAATTTCGCTTGCGCTAAAGACTCACTGTGTTGTCTGTAGCAACTTGTATTATAACAAGGTCAAGTTTATCAAAACATATAGAGAATGGATGGGAATGGTTAATAAACATCACTGCTGTTTCTCTTAAAGCGTGTTTATTTATTTCGAATACTGGACTCTGTCTTAATACTGTATCACATTCTGAATATAAATATAGCTGAGTTATTAATTGTAGGTAATACTTACAATACCAGATACACATTTAGCATTAAAAAGCAAGCCATAGGGGGCTCCCGAGTGACACATCCAGTAAAAGCACTCGCTAGACTGTAATGATGCTCCAGGCAGTCTGCCCGGACTGCACCTGAACCATCTTAAAAACACGAAGCCTCCAATAAGCTCATTTGTAAAAGTTAGTAAAGAATGGCGCTATATAATCTAAGGAAGCTGAATGTGAACTCCTAGCTGGAGCAACGAGAGAGGGAGAGAGGGGGCGGGGCAGAGAAGGAGGCGGAGACGCTGCTAGGCAACCGGCTCCTGAACATTCCACTCCGCTGAGCAGAGACCGTTAGGATTTAAAAATGCCAAAGTTCCGAGCGCCGTTAGTATGGGCTGCCAGAAATGAGGAGAAAATAAATACAGCTTTTTATAAATGTGTGCATTCAGATATCATTTAGAAATCTAGTTACAAGATTTAACAGTTAAATATTTAAATAAATCTTAAATCTCTTAACTAGTTTTAACATTTAGCTAAATAGTTAAATAAATCTTAAATCTCTGAGCTAGATTTAACATTTAGTTAAATATTTAACTGGCAGCTAAATCTGGAGTTCGTATGCAAATGAGCTCCGCCCGCTTAGTGCTTTCACACGATTTGATTGGCTCTTGTAATGTTTACATTTGCGTGTGTGCCAGTACCTGTGTGTGTGTGTGTGCGTGCATGTGTGTGTGTCTCAGTGTGTGTGTGTGTCTCAGTGTGTGTGTGTCTCAGTGTGTGTGTGTCTCAGTGTGTGTGTCTCAGTGTGAGTGTTTCAGTGTGTGTGTCTCAGTGTGAGTGTCTCTGTGTGTGTGTGTTTGTTGTAGCACTAGCTACATGAATGCAGCATAAGTAATTTGTTGCCTGCTGCTCTTAATTGAGTATTAAATTTTCACACAGAAATGCAGCTACTGTGCCGTCTCTGAAACGTTTTAATGAGTGTGTGAAATACTCTTTCACACAGCATAAAATCACACAATCCATGCGGGTGTAATAACGTCATCACCCTTTCACACAGCATGAAATCACACAATCCATGCGGGTGTAATAACGTCATCACCCTTTCACACAGCATGAAATCACACAATCCATGCGGGTGTAATAACGTCATCACCCTTTCACACAGCATGAAATCACACAATCCATGCGGGTGTAATAACGTCATAACCCTTTCACACAGCATGAAATCACACAATCCATGCGGGTGTAATAACGTCATAACCCTTTCACACAGCATGAAATCACACAATCCATGCGGGTGTAATAACATCATCACCCTTTCACACAGCATGAAATCACACAATCCATGCGGGTGTAATAACATCATCACCCTTTCACACAGCATGAAATCACACAATCCATGCGGGTGTAATAACATCATCACCCTTTCACACAGCATGAAATCACACAATCCATGCGAGTGTAATAACATCATCACCCTTTCACACAGCATGAAATCACACAATCCATGCGGGTGTAATAACATCATAACCCTTTCACACAGCATGAAATCACACAATCCATGCGGGTGTAATAACGTCATCACCCTTTCACACAGCCAAAGAGATCGCGCGAGTACAACCTTCAAACCTGTCAATCAACAGACTGTTCACTGACAAAACCGAACACGTGCAGGCAGCGCTTAATGTGTAAAGAAAGAGGAGCCGGGACGCAAGCAATGACAATAATACCGACCCTAAGAAGAGCAGATTCAACATCAGAACACGTTTAAGAACATAAGAAAGTTTCCAAACGAGAGGAGGCCCCATTCAGCCCATCTTGCTCGTTTGGTTGTTAGTAGCTTATTGATCCCAGAATCTCATCAAGCAGCTTCTTGATGGATCCCAGGGTGTCGGCTTCGACAACTTTACTGGGGAGTTGGTTCCAGACCCTCACAATTCTCTGTGTAAAAAAGTGACTCCTATTTTCTGTTCTGAATGCCCCTTTATCTAATCTCAATTTGTGACCCCCGGTCCTTGTTTCTTTTTTCAGGTCAAAGAAGTCCCCTGGGTTGACATTGTCTATACCTTTTAGGATTTTGAATGTTTGAATCAGATCGCCGCGTAGTCTTCTTTGTTCAAGACTGGATAGATTCAATTCTTTTAGCCTGTCTGCATACGACATGCCTTTTAAACCCGGGATAATTCTGGTTGCTCTTCTTTGCACTCTTTCTAGAGCAGCAATATCCTTTTTGTAACGAGGTAACCAGAACTGAACACAATATTCTAGGTGAGGTCATACTAATGCATTGTAAAGTTTTAACATTACTTCCCTTGATTTAAATTCAACATTTCTCACAATATATCCGAGCATCTTGTTGGCCTTTTTTATAGCTTCCCCACATTGTCTAGATGAAGACATTTCTGAGTCAACATAAACTCCTAGGTCTGCACTATTATCAGCGATGTGTGTGCAACAGAAGCTGCTGGTAGATTACAAAAAACATCAATTAAACTGAGGCTAGGTAGTTGTTAACTTTAGTATGTTTTATTCTTTATTAATTAAATTATATTCATTGAAAAAGGCAAGAGAACCATATTGTTATTATTGTTTTGGTTTAATATAATATAGCAGGCTAATGTTCCTATTGAAGTAGGCTACAATATATTTTTTCATTAAAAAGTTGCCGTTTGTTCTTTGAAATGAATGTTCCGCTTTCATATTTTGTCGTTCTACTCATTTAATCAAACCAAGTAGTGTTTGAAGATGCTTGTATCGTTCATGACGTTTTTCAAATCAAGTAAGCTTATTTGTGTATAAAAAACGAGAATAGAGTTGCAGCCAGTGTCATCTTACTTAAAGGCGCTCAAGCTGAAATCGTAAAGTAATTTTAAAGTCGGCTACAAACGTGGCAGCGGACTGTCTCTCTTTAACGCGCACGCAAGAACTTGCAGACTTGATGCAACTGTGTTGAGATTTTAAAAAGAAAGCATTTTATGAGATTTTTAACTATAGGTACCGGCACTATGACTCAAGCTCAGACACAAATGAATCCCTACGCTGTAGTGACGTGGCATGTTGCTTTGAAACCACGCCCACTATAGTGTTTCAGTGGCGGTACAGCCTTTCACACAGGCAGTTAAGACGCTTCAGTGCCGTCTCTGAACCACCTGGTGAGGTGCTTCAGAGACGCTATAAAATATGCCGGTATTGCTGTGGCTGTATAAGCAATTCACACAGACCTATAAGCCGCTACAGTGGCGGTTCTGAACCGTCATAACTCCTCTGTGTGAAAGCACTTAGAATACCTGGCCAGGTTAAGTTAATTCTCTATTCAATTGCTAAGTAAGTAATTTATTGCTCGTTTATAAAGTCGGCCTTTCAGATTCATAAGGTAAAATTAGGTGAAGCTATATCAATTTACTGTCAGTTTTTGGTAAGGGGTTTCTCTCTCTCTCTCTCTCTCTCTCTCTCTCTCTCTCTCGTTGTTTTAACTGAATGATCTTTTCCTTAATTTCCACATGGAAATTCTAATTAGATTCAGGTGTTTTTCTAATTGCATTGACAAAGGGCTTATTGAGCTTGATTAATCATGATGTCTTTAAGTGTCTTAATTGGGAGCTCTTTAAATATGGCTATTACTTCCTGTGAAGGGGGAGTGGGTTCCTTTTTCTGGGGTGATTCTTTTTCGGGTGTGGTTTTTGTGGATGCAGAGTGTTTGGAGGAAGGAGCAGGGTTTTTTTTTTTGAAGAGGAAGGTTGCTGTTCTGTAAAGGAGAGACCGGGAAGCAATAATCTTTTGGTTGTTAGAAACAGTGTTTTTTCTCTAATCTGCCATTTTCCAGTTTGAAAGTAACCAGTTATCTAATCTCCTGCCAAATTGAAACTATCCACATCATTCAAATGGTTTATTTTTATCCTAAGAGCAACAACGGTGACTAATCCATTTCTTATCCAAATCATCACTTTTTGTCTCCTTACCTGGTTGGAAACTCCAAGCTCTACAGGACCCAGGAGGAACCGGGTGAGATCCCCTGATGGGGAGGAATCTCTTATTTTTTAGCTGCTGGATTATCTGTTCTGTTCTGACTGTTTGTTTGGGATTATTCTCCTTTTTGTTTATTTATCAGGGTTTATCGAGCACCCCGCTCAGAAGTCTCGTTTTTTTTTTTTTTATTGTTTTGTGTTTAAACTGTTCTGGCTCAGCTGCATTCTCAATACAGACCTGATATATAACAGCTTGGGACTTTCAAAGCATTGGCTGTTGTTGTTTCATGGACATTTTGTTTTCTATAAGGACTGCCTGATGGACTCCTTGGTAAACACTTTAATCAACATTGGCTATGTTAGGCTGTACATTACTGAAAGCTTTGATCTGTCCTAAATGACTGGTATTGATGCGTGTTCTGGTAAACATGTTGACTGGTCCAAATGCTGTCTGATTCAAACCCATGTACACCAAATGTTTGACAGGAGGCTGTCTGGTCCAGTGGTTAAAGAAAAGGGCTTGTAACTAGAAGGTCCACGGTTCAAATCCCACCTCAACCACTGACTCATTGTGTGACCCTGAGCAAGTCAATTAACCTCCTTGTGCTCCGTCTTTCAGGTGAGACGTAGTTGTAAGTGACTCTACAGCTGATGCATAGTTCACACACCCGAGTCTCTGTAAGTCGCCTTGGATAAAGGTGTCTGCTAAATAAACAAATAATAATAAACACATCTGTCTACAAGTATAATATTCCACGCATATTCAATAACATCTGCTATTTGAATTCTGGTGTTGTCTTCTGGTTTAATTTTCTTCCTATTTTCTAGGTGTTGTAAACAATCCTGACTTACCCAGCAATTTTTCTTGGTTCTGTCGCGCAATCCTAATGCTTTGGAGAGTTTATATTGTTCAGGGTAGTTTATTTGTATTTCTGTCACAAAATACTAGTTAATGGACGTTGCTTAAGGATTATGTTTGTTACATATTTAGCATTAAAAAGCAATCCATGTGATTTCTTTACCAGTCGTTCATTATTTTGTGTATCAGCCTCCACACAAAGCCGAGCGCAGTGCGGTATACTGTAATGATGCTCCAGTCAGTCTGCCTGGACTGCACCTGAACCATCTTAAAAACACGAAGCCTCCAATAAGCTCATTTGTAAAAGTCATAAGTGGACATTTACTAGAACTGTTTGTTCTTATCTATCTCCCCTCAGTTGCCCTTTGAAATGACTCGTATTCACCTTAACCCCTGTGCAAAAATAGACCTTTCAGATACATTCTTAAAATACAGCAAAAACAATATTTACAGCATAGCCAGGAGAGTACTGTGTATAAATAATAACGTTTTCTGTAATTGCTCTTATTTGAAATCATTCTCATGTATTTATCATGCTTACTGCCTGTTCTTACTGGACTCATATCAGCAAATAGTTACTATCAGGTTTAGCTGCTCTTAGTCGAATTCACTCTTATAATTTACTGTGTGCTTTATTATTTTGCTCTTACTTGAATTGATTTTATGGTACTTTCATATCTGCTCTTATCTGTATTATGACATTCTGTAATGTGATATTTTATAATGTGATACTTTGTACTGTGATCATTTGTAACAATTGTAAGCAGCCCTGGATGTCTGCTAAGAAATAAATAATAATAACAGTAACAATGTCATTGTTAATTTCACTACCTGTACTACCCATTGTAAACAGCAGAGGGCACCAGCAACTGCTTGTCACTGAGCTGTTCTCTGATAATAAAAAATAATAATTTTAAAAACCAACAGATCTAATAAATGGCCACACGATGGCAGCATTGGATAAGGAATAGCGAGAGCTGCGTTCTGCTTTTAGTCGGATTTGCTCTTGTTTATAGTTTACTGTGTGGTTTATTATTTTGCTCTTACTTGAATTGATTTTATACTTTCATATCTGTATCATGATATTTTTAATGTGATACTTTGTACTGAGAGAACTTGTAACAATTGCAAGTCACCCTGGATAACGGAGTCTGGATAAGGAAATCTGCTAAGAAATAAATACGACTGCTACACAACGGTCAAGGGTCAAGTCTGGAAACAGCCACCCTGATTGAACTGATGAGGATGATGAGGAGGATGATATACATGTACTGTATATATATATATATATATATATATATTTTTTTTTATCACATTTGATGTAAGAGTGTTTCAGACTTTTGGTACAGATGGAAATTCTAAGTGATTTAGTTTTGCCGCTGCAACATGGTGAAAACAGCTAAACTCTTGGAGCTGTATAGAGACTCTCGGTCGTTTCAAACACGTTTTTCTAACTCCTCTCAATCCCACGACAAAAACATTGTCAATGTAAATAAACAAGTTAGAAAAACGCACCAGCCGTTTAAAGGGGTGATATCAAACACAAAAGCCCAAGTTAGGAGAAGCAATTAGGCCAATCTTGTCAAGCATCGAGCAAATAGGCACACTTGGAAAGGTGCTGGGACACAAGATTCACACAATTCTTGCTTCTAACTTGGCGCCTTTTTTTGATCACTTCGCTCCACTTTATCACTCCACTTGAAATGCTCTTTGTATGACTTGAAGTGACTGAGACACAAACACACACCAAGACACACACACACTGAGACACACACACACCAAGGCACAGACACACCAAGAAACACACACAGAGACACACACACTCAAAGGTGCTAATACACACACACAGGTACTGACACACACACACACACACACACACAGGTACTGACTCGCACACACACACGCACACACACACAGGTACTGACACGCACCCACAGGTACTCAGGTAGACCCCACGAGTATAACAATATCAAACACAAAAGCACAAGTTAGGAGAAGCAATCAGGCCAATCTTGTCAAGCATCAAGCAAATAGGCACACTTGGAAAGGTGCTGGGGCCCAAGATTCACACAATTCTTGCTTCTAACTTGGCGCCTTTTTTTGATCGCTTCGCTCCACTTTATCGCTCCACTTGAAATGCTCTTTGTATGACTTGAAGTGACTGAGACACACACTCACATACTGAGACACTCACACACTGAGACACACACACACACACACACTGAGACACACACTGAGAGACACACTGAGACACACACAATGAGACACACACACACACTGAGACACACTCTGAGACACACACACACACTGAGCCACACACTCAAACACTGACACAGACACTGAGAGAGAGAGACACACACACACACACACACACACACACACACTGAGACACACACAGATACTGACACACACACACAGGTACTGACACTCATACACACGCACACACACACATACACAGGTACTGACCCGCACACACTCACACACACTCACACAGTTACTGACACGCACACGCACGCACACAAACACAGGTACTGACACACACACACACACTTATGCTATGCACTTGTTATGCTAATTGGTAAATATGCAAATTTCAACATTACAAGAGCCAATCAAATCGCGTGAAAGTGGGAGGAGCTCATTTGCATACAAACTCCAGATTTAGCTGCCAGTTAAATATTTAGCAAAATGTTAAATCTAGTTAAGAGAGTTTTAAGATGTATTTAAATATTTAGCAAAATGTTAAATCTAGTTAAGAGAGATTTAAGATTTATTTAAATATTTAGCTAACTGTTAAATGTTGTAACTAGATTTCTAAATGATATCTGAATGCACACATTTATAAAAAGCTGTATTTATTTTCTCCTCATTTCTGGCAGCCCATACTAACGGCGCTCGGAACTTTGGCATTTTTAAATCCTAACGGTCTCTGCTCAGCGGAGTGGAATGTTCAGGAGCCGGTTGCCTAGCAGCGTCTCCGCCTCCTTCTCTGCCCCGCCCCCTCTCTCCCTCTCTCGTTGCTGCAGCTAGGAGTTCACATTCAGCTTCCTTAGATTATATAGCGCCATTCTTTACTAACTTTTACAAATGAGCTTATTGGAGGCTTCGTGTTTTTAAGATGGTTCAGGTGCAGTCCGGGCACACTGACTGCAGCATCATTACAGTATACCGCACTGCGCTCGGCTTTGTGTGGAGGCTGATACACAAAATAATGAACGACTGGTAAAGAAATCACATGGATTGCTTTTTAATGCTAAATGTGTATCTGGTATTCTAAGTATTACCTACAATTAATAACTCAGCTATATTCATATTCAGAATGTGATACAGTATTGACAGGATCCAGTATTAGAAATAAATAAACATGATTTAAGAGAAACAGCAGTGATGTTTATTGCCCATTCCCATCCATTCTCTATATGTTTCTACATTGTGGTTGCAATCCACAGGGACAAGGGACTCAGCGATGTTAAATAAAAAAACTGGAGTCCACAATTAACCAATTTAGAAAGGAAGGGGGGAGAAATGTGTTGCCTGTACATTTTTTTAGAGGTTAATTATTTTAATGCACGTTAATCGCATTGCTGTGTCTTGAGCCTTTCGGCACACTGTACTTCAATCCCGGCCGTGGCAGCATGGTATTGAGTGTCTGAGTGCAGTTATTGTTTAAACAGAAAGTTAGTCACTGAACTGCTTAATGGTGAAAAGCACTGAAAATGAATGGGATTTTTTTTGACGGCTCACTGGACAGAAAGACTCTTACTTGTCTACTGTCAAAGTGAGTTCCAGTATCACACACGAGTACATCTAGTCTGCTGCGTGCTGAACACGCCTTCATCTCTCAAAATACACAAGCAGCTCTTCAGCTACAGACAATAACAACAAATTAAACCCAGCAGTTTCGATAGAAATGCAGGATCGCTGCAAGCCCATATCAAGCGAAGAATGATCATGATAATAAATGAGTTAGGCTGCGTTGCTCCTTTTTTTCATGTAGTATGTAAAGCCTGACAATTGTTAGTTTGCAGTTTTTGGATATGATGACAGTGTTTTTTTTGTATGTTCTCTTCACAATGAACAGTTCATTTCCTAGAAGTGCTTACTATAGCTACATATTTATAATTTTATTAAACAAAACTAAATTATTTCAGTTCACAATCACATTTAAAAATAGATATCCTATGTATGATGTTTTCTGATCTCTGTGTGCTGCTGATCAAGCTTGAACCGCACATGTTATTGTGTTGGTTGTATTTGTAATTTCTAAATTATTGCCCCTAGTACATTTTGGTGGTGGTCTTAATGGGTGCATTTCCTGGTTAAATAAATACATAAATAAATACATTTTAAACAATTTTATTTACAGTTAAGAATAATGAAAACAATAGCATCAGTAATAAAACACATTTATATTCAATGGATGTAGTAATTGTGACAATTTAATATGCAATTAAAACTGAGATTAACTAAGATTCATTTTTTTAATCGTGAGATTAATCGCGATTAATTTTTTTAATTGCTTGACAGCCCTAATTTTAAGTTATAGGCCCAATTAAGGGATTATTTAACTATTCAGACAGTTCATATGGGTTTCAAAATCACCAGTGTGGAGTAGTGGTTAGGGCTCTGGACTCCTGACCGGAGGGTCGTGGGTTCAATCCCAGGTGAGGGACACTGCTGCTGTACCCTTGAGCAAGGTACCTTACCTACTTTGCTCCAGTAAAAACCCAACTGTATAAGTGGGTAATTGTATGTAAAAATAATGTGTAAAAAATAATGTAATTGTATGTAAAAAATAATGTGATAAGGGCGTCTGCTAAGAAATAAATAATAATAAAAATTATTTACAAAGGATTTGTCGATAAGGACAGGGGGTGACCCGGCTGTCAGGAGGCTCATAAATACGGTAACAATATCTCAGAAGGGTGATACAGCAAACCTGGGCAGGTACAGACCTATCAGCCTTACATCCAGGACATGTTACACTATGGAAACAATAATAAGATTGTAACACGTGTGTTTTGTGTTTCTTTTTTTATTAGTAGTACTGTTTTGTTTTAGTTATTGATTGGTTTGTTTACATTCCTGTCCTCTTTTGCACAGCTGCTGCTGGTCACACTGCTGGCTCCTTCATTGTGTGTCTGTTCCCCTCCCTGCACACACGCCGTGGAGGGAGGGGAACAATCTGTGCTCATCTACATCGGTACCTGTACTAGAAATTAATGGTAGTGGAGTGTGGGGAGCTGGTCCTTTTGGACTTCTTTCTCATTGTTGTAACCTATTCGGTATTTTTTTTTCCTCTCTGCTAGCACTCTCGGCTCCGCTCCAGCAGCGCCTCAGTCTGGTGTTTGTGTGGATGTGTGGGATTTTAAATATTGTGCGCGGCCGGCACATTGTTTTAAACTGTTTTGTTTAGTTTGTTGCATTATAGGAGTCTCAGGAGAGTGTTATTGAAGTATAATCCTACCATTGTATATTAATGCAATTAGCCATTTTCTCTGCAAAGTCGCTGTTAACTTGTACCTAGCTACTATAGTTTGTTTTGTAAAATTAACTACACTGAGTGACATCAGGTTGTTTTATATGGGGCTTGTGTATCTTAGTTTTGCTGTAGTTTTTGTTTTAGTTTAGAAACACTTATTATTTGTGTGATTGCACGTTTGTAATTGATACTGCTTCGTTTTGATTGCTGTGTTTATTTTATTATTGTTGGGTTTTATCCTAATTGATTTTCAGAGTGTTTTGCTTTGTTTTGGTTTTCATCATTTTGTTCTATTGTATTATCAGTTGACACTGACCTGCCTCTGCCCCCTCTCTGGGTTGTCTGGAATTGTGAAAGGGTTAAATTGTCTTTTGAATTTGTTAATATTATTTGCTGAATTTCTCCTCCTGTCTACAGCTCTTCTCTTCTGTAATAAAAGACTTGTTGATTTTTAACTTGCCTCTCTGGTATTTGTGACAAATGAAGGACTCCTATTGAAAACACAAAATAACCTGTGTGCTAAGAATAATATTTTTATTCAATTATTTTATATATACATTTGGGGATTTAATCCCAAATGGTGTAGTCGACTACAACAAGTATTTAAATTAATTATGATTACTGTTATCCAGGGTTATAAAACTATCCTCAGTATACAATCACAACACTGAGGTCTGCTGCTGGACTACAGTCTGCACTTTTTATAAAAGAAAATACAAGTCAGGCTGATCAGACTAATGTGATGGAAAATCCCTTTAAATATCAATTGTGGCTAAGCCACTTATTTTTAAACAAACTAATATTCCATAAGCTCCCATTGCCTCTGCTTGTGTTATCCCTGCTCTGTGGAGACATAAAGAGGACTGGTCTCCAATCCACCACCTTCAGAGCAATAGAAAAATAAAGAAATGAAAAGAACATTTGAAAAATCATTGAGATGTGTGCTTACCGATTACTAGTGAGTGGAGTAGCTGCTCTCTGTCTCTGTGTCCTGCTCGTTCGATGTGAAGGTGCTGCTGTATTAACACCTGCACATGAATGAGATCACACTGTCAAACCCAACCCAACATGCAAATCAATACTGTGCAAGACATCGAGACATCTTTTATTATAGATTCACAAAGAAACCCATTCCCAATACAACCTGATTGCTGATCATTAACTTCATTTACTAATTAACTATCAACAATTAAAAAAAAAACCTTTACATATGTATCCATGGAAATACACCGTGGCATAAAAAACATATGCAGACAGGTCCCCTAGGTTTCAATATGACTAATGTTACACTATATCAATAAAATGATAAGGAATCAGTATTTACAAATAATTTGCTGAAACAAAAAAATACCTTCAGTAACTGACACTTTACCTACACATACCCTGAACCACCTACCAATCCAGATTGGAACCCAGGCCTCCAGAGAAAGATGACAGACTAGTCTAGTGCATTAACATTAACCCACAGCACCACCTAGCCATCCAGATTGGAACCCAGGCCTCCAGAGAAAGATGCCAGGCTAGTCTAGTGCATTAACATTAACCCACAGCACCACCTAGCCATCCAGATTGGAACCCAGGCCTCCAGAGAAAGGTGACAGACTAACCTGATGCATTAACAATAGTCATCCATAAGCCCCCCGCCCCTCCCCCCGCTAGGACCCCAGGCCTCCACAGCAAGGTGAAAGGCAGGACACCAGTTTTGATTTGCAGACAGGTTGCTTTCCCTCATGTGACATATCTCGAGTGTTTTGCATGATCACATTTGAATCAAAGGTGAGCCACAGGTCTGGTCTGCTGTGGAGCGCCTTTGATTCAAATGTGATAATGCAGAACAGTCTGTTCTTTTTTGCTTGTTCTTTTTTTTCTATTCGCAGTGAATCGCAGAACCTTTAACTCTTTGTATCCAGGATCCACAAGCGAAGGGCTTGTAGACTATTCATTTATTTTTACACTTTAATGATTTTAAGTTATAGACCCAATTAAGGGATTCCTTAACTATTCAGACAGTTCTCCTGGGTTTCAAAATGGCCAGTGTTAAGTTATATCAATTTATAAACAATGATTAGTAAAAATGATTTACAAAGGATTTGTCGATAAGGACAGGGGGTGACCCGGCTGTCAGGAGGCTCATCAATATGGTAACAAAATCTCAGAAGGGTGATACAGCAAACCTGGGCAGGAACAGACCTGTCAGCCTTACATCCAGGACATGTTACACTATGGAAACAATAATAAGACTATCCTCAGTATACAATCACAACACTGAGGTCTGCTGCTGGACTACAGTCTGCACGTTTTATAAAAGAAAATACAAGTCAGGCTGATCAGATTAATGTGATGGAAAATCCCTTTAAATATCAATTGTGGCCAAGCCGCTTATTTTTAAACAAACTAATATTCCATAAGCTCCCATTGCCTCTGCTTGTGTTATCCCTGCTCTGTGGAGACATAAAGAGGACTGGTCTCCAATCCACCACCTTCAGAGCAATAGAAAAATAAAGAAATGAAAGAACATTTGAAAAATCATTGAGATGTGTGCTTACCGATTACTAGTGAGTGGAGTAGCTGCTCTCTGTCTCTGTGTCCTGCTCGTTCGATGTGAAGGTGCTGCTGTATTAACACCTGCACATGAATGAGATCACACTGTCAAACCCAACCCAACATGCAAATCAATACTGTGCAAGACATCGAGACATCTTTTATTATAGATTCACAAAGAAACCCATTCCCAATACAAACAGAGTGAATACTTCTCTAATGAAGACTTTTCAGGTTTTTATTTTTAATTGATTTGTTTTTTCAGGTTGTAAACAAACTGTGAAAACGTCCAAGGGTGTGAATACTTACTGTAGGCACTGTATATAGTGAAAAGTGTTGAATTAAAATCAAGGGAAGTAATGTTAAAACCTTACAATGCATTAGTAAGACCTCATCTAGAATATTGCGTTCAGTTCTGGTCACCTCGTTACAAAAAGGATAGAAAGAGTGCAAAGAAGAGCAACCAGAATTATTCCAGGTTTTAAAGGCATGTCATATGCAGACAGGATAACACCGTGTAACAATTTTTTTTTTTTTTGGTTCCTGGGTAGTAAGTGTTATTTCCTAATTGCTTATGCCTCAAAAGTATAGAAATGGCTATTATTCCCCACAAACTTTGCTTTTGTGACCAGGACAGTGATATTTTGAAATTTACCTATTTTCCAGAACATTCCAGATAGATTCAGTGCTGAGTAAACTTGGAGTAACTTCTAGAACTTTCCAGTAATATAAATAGTATTATAAATACAGGGGCCTCAAGCCCACCAGTTCAGTTTAGTTCCAGCTGCCTAAGTGGATACATATCTGCATTTTTCTGAGATGGCATCAAGGTCATAGGAGACTTCAAAATGGTGGCATTCCTGATGGGTCTCCAAGGCAGTATTACCAAGTTTCCCTGCTATCTTTGCCTTTGGGACAGCAGGGACACCAAGGCGCACTACCACAGGCGGGACTGGCCACAGCGGACCGAGTTCTCTGTGGGGAGGAACAACGTCAAGTGGGAGCCACTGGTGGACCCCCGGAAGGTGCTGATGCCACCACTGCACATCAAATTGGGCCTTATGAAACAATTTGTCAGAGCTCTAGATAAGGAGTCGGCAGCCTTCAAGTACCTTCAAGACTTCTTCCCTAAGCTGTCTGAGGCAAAGGTCAAAGCTGGTGTCTTCGTCGGACCACAGATAAAGAAGATCCTGGAGTGCAATGAATTCCCCAAGAAGCTCACTAGTAAGGAGAAAGCGGCTTGGAACAGCTTTGTTGCAGTGGTTCGGGGCTTCCTGGGCAATCACAAGGCCTAAAACTATGTGGAGCTGGTTGAAACTCTGGTGAAGAACTACAGCACAATGGGCTGTAGGATGTCCCTCAAAGTCCATATCCTTGATGCTCATTTTGATAAATTCAAGGAGAGCATGGGAGCGTACTCGAAGGAGCAAGGCGAGCGCTTCCACCAGGATATATTGGACTTTGAACGCCGCTACCAAGGACAGTATAACGAGAACATGATGGGAGACTACATTTGGTTGGGGGCTGATTCGTGAAAGTGATTTACAGTATAATCGCAAATCTCGAAAAACTACTCACTTCTAAATCTTTTGTAGTCATTTTTGTATTACTTTAGTATAAATACATGTTAATTTGGATTCATATGTTGTTTTTTTCTGACTTTATGTGAACGAAAAGACACAAATTCGCCCGTTTTCTCATTGGAAATAGGTAAATTTCAAAATATCACTCCTGGTCACAAAAGCAAAGTTTGTGGGGAATAATAGCCATTTTCTATACTTTTGAGGCATAAGCAATTAGGAAATAACACTTACTACCCAGGAACAAAAATTGTGTTACATAGTGTAATATAACTGAATCTATTCAGTCTTGAACAAAGAAGACTACGCGGTGATCTGATTCAAGCATTCAAAATTCTAAAAGGTATTGACAATGTTGACCCAGGGGACATTTTTTTTTTTACCTAAGAAAAGAAACAAGGACCAGGGGTCACAAGTAGAGATTAGACAAAGGGGCATTCAGAACAGAAAATAGGATGCACTTTTATACACAAAGAATTGTGGGAGTCTGGAACCAACTCCCCAGTAATGTTGTTGAAGCCGACACCCTGGGATGAGATTCTGGGATCAATAAGCTACTAACAACCAAACGAGCAAGATGGGCCGAATGGCCTCCTCTCGTTTGTAAACGTTCTTATGTTCTTACCTGTGAGCTCCCCCACTCTGCCACTGGAACCATGTCTCACTGTCCAGCCAGTCTGTGAAGTCTCTTTTGGAGGCTGCCTGCAATGATGCACGAGGCAGGGGCAGCTTCAGGCTGGATTGAAGTGACTGTTTGTCCAGGGGGTCCCCCTCTGTCCCAGCAGGGAGTCTCCCTCAGAGGGGTGAAGCTCTACAGTGGCTGAGCCTTTGAGGAGGGGTGGCAAGACTCCCCCAGAGCAGAGACACACAGAACACCACACCTGTAGGTTTGCATTCAACAGGGGAATAGTTAGAGGTGAAACACGGCTTCATGTTACCCTGAGAATTTCAAAAATAAACAAATAAATAAATTATACCACAGCTTTATAACAGATCATTGTTTAAATGTAGCTGAATAAATAAATAAATAAATAAAATAAATAAATAAATATTCCTGTATGTGACCGCTAGGGGGTGCTGCAACCCCCAAAAGTTATTATAATAATACAAAAGTAAATAAGTCACCATATTTGTCTACTTCTTTACCTCTCTACATGAATCTGTGTATATAACCAGTTTATCATCACACAATATCAAACTTATCTAGGATTGTCTTTATTTTTGCCACGTTATTATTTATTTCTTAGCAGACACCAGGGTGGTTTACAATTGTTACACACAATTACATTATTTTTACATGCAATTACCCATTTGTGAGTTGGACTTTTACTGGAACAATCTAGATAAAGTACCTTGCTCAAGGGTACAACAGCAGTGTCCCCCATCTGGGATTGAACCCACGCCCCTCCGGTCAAGAGTCCAGAGCCCTAACCACTACTCCACACTGCTTCCCTGTTCTTTTACAGTTAACATTTCTAAGGAGCAGTGCAGACCCCATCAGAGATTACACAGCAATGAACGATGAGGAGGTGATTGAACTCTAGTCATTACCATTGCAGGCATGGAGATTACACACACAGAGCAATGAACGATGAGGAGGTGATTGAACTCTAGTCATTACCATTGCAGGCATTGAGATTACACACACAGAGCAATGAACTGGGTGAGGAGGTGATTTAACTCTAGTCATTACCATTGCAGGCATGGAGATTACACACACAGAGCAATGAACTGGGTGAGGAGGTGATTGAACTCTAGTCATTACCATTGCAGGCATGGAGATTACACACACAGAGCAATGAACTGGGTGAGGAGGTGATTGAACTCTAGTCATTACCATTGCAGGCATGGAGATTACACACACAGAGCAATGAACTGGGTGAGGAGGTGATTGAACTCTAGTCATTACCATTGCAGGCATGGAGATTACACACACAGAGCAATGAACTGGGTGAGGAGGTGATTGAACTCTAGTCATTACCATTGCAGGCATGGAGATTACACACACAGAGCAATGAACTGGGTGAGGAGGTGATTGAACTCTAGTCATTACCATTGCAGGCATGGAGATTACACACACAGAGCAATGAACTGGGTGAGGAGTGTAATAGAAATGTTACAGAAAATAGGATTGGCCCGACAACAGAAAAGTACTGGCATTTTGCACTCCTATAACCTTGCTCGCATAACCTTGTATGCTTTGCTTAAGATAAAGTTTGTTACAAGGAACCGCAAGATGCCTACACTGCAGCTGCAGCTGTGAGATAGGAGGATGAGCCAGACGTGTATTTCTGCACGTACACCCATCCTGTTATCTGCTTGCTTAGCTATATGCCACATGCGTAGTTATAAGTTGTTTTTCTTGGTTGGTTTCGGCTCCTGGTATTCTTCACATCATGTTGTCTGGTGGCTGCAGCTGGTGTAATATAATGACTTACCAGGGTGTGTCTATATACACACGATGGTAAATCGTTAGTTTGTTAAATTTATAATCCCTTCTTCAGTCCCTCCTGTTATTCCTCCAAAAGGTTTCAACCCTATTTGGGGGAATAAAACTTCTTACGGTCGAGGGTCGGGCCCGAACGCTGGACCTGAGTTACAGCCCTAATGGGCGAGTGCCGGGGGGGGGGGGGGGGGACTACAAAACATCTTAAAAACCTCAATACCTTATATCGAAAATACAGCAAGATTACTTAAGACTCTTCATGGGAATACATGAGGTCATTTACTTACTAGTTCCTTTATTTATGCAAAACGTAAAAGTACTGGCATTTTGCACTCCTATAACCTTGCTCGCATAACCTTAAAGTTTGATAAAGTTTGTTACAAGGAACCGCAAGATGCCTACACTGCAACTGCAGCTGTGAGATAGGAGGATGAGCCACACGTGTATTTTTGCACGTACACCCATCCTGTTATCTGCTTGCTTAGCTATATGCCACATGCGTAGTTATAAGTTTGTTTTTCTTATATGCTAATATCTGAATCATCATCATTATTATTATTATTTATTTCTTAGCAGATGCCCTTATCCAGGGCGACTTACAATCACAAGCAAATACAAATACATTCAAGTGTTACAATACAATTCATACAATAAGAGCAGGAAATACAATAATTTTTTCATTGGCTAACCCTCTGCCTTGCTGGCAGTTTTAAGGTATATAAGAGACCGATCTAACTCTGTATGTTGGAACACTGCTCGATGATTATCTAGCACCCTGTGTGTTGAGAGTGTTTTCAGTTTGCAAACTTAAGAAATAAAGGCTTATGTGTTTGGAACTCGCAGTCTCTCTTCCTTTTATTAGAATTTCCACGACACTGCCTGTCTAAAAATGACATTACCAATTTATAGTGACGTGTTATCAGTAAATCATACGGACATTTCATACTCTTAACTTTTATAGGA
>NC_081233.1:1442500-1456206 GCF_902713425.1 Acipenser ruthenus
CACTTCAACATTGATGTAGGGGGAAATAAGTTCACACCAGTCCGTTGTCTTTGTAGAAAGGAAAAGCTTTAATCATGAGCCCGGGAGGTTACACGAGTGGCATTCCACAAGGCAATCTCTCAGAACAACAGTTTGCAATGTTCCTTATACCTCATTATGTTTGCACAATTAGTACCGCTTATTGGTTAAAGTTTGCCGCATAGGTTTGTGAGTCCATTTGTCACTTAGTGATTGGTGCTGCTTCTGACGCAGGGGCTGTCTAAGACAAACTTTCTGGAATTTTCTGTACTTGGCTCTGGCGTAGTTCTCCCTCTGTTCTTGCATGCAGCTTATCAGATACACAGCCCACGGTTAGTTTCAGCTCCTGGTATTCTTCACATCATGTTATCTGTTGGCTGCAGCTGGTGTAATATAATGACTTACCAGGGTGTGTCTATATACACACCCTGGTAAATCGTTAGTTTGTTAAGCTTATAATCCCTTCTTCAGTCCCTCCTGTTATTCCTCCAAAAGGTTTCAAGCCTATTTGGGGGAATAAAACTTCTTACGGTCGAGGGTCGGGGGGGGGGGGGGGGGGGGGGGGGGGGGGGGGGGGGGGGGGGGCGGGGGACTACAAAACATCTTAAAAACTTCAATACCTTATATCGAAAATACAGCAAGATTACTTAAGACTCTTCATGGGAATACATGAGGTCATTTACTTACTAGTTCCTTTATTTATGCAAAATGTACAAACTTAAATTCCTGTTGATGGTCCATCCCATGGGAGGAGTGAAGTGACAGGCTGGGAGTTCACGAGGCCCTGGACAGATTCTAGCAGCACGGCAACATGAGCACAGAAGCGGATAAAAACTACAAGTTACATTGGTGCTCCTCCCAGGGTGGGCAGCCGTGGTCAGGACCTCTGAAGTTGGTTTGTTGTCCCGGGACGTGCCTGAATTGACAAGGACATAACACACACATATACAAGTTAGTTAACAACGACCTTCCCCTGAAAGTGGTTCCCGAGCCCGACTGGTCAAGTACAAAATCCGTAATGTCCTAAGCTTAGAGCAGAGTTTCTTATATAGCACTAGTACCAACGGGAACGTAAGTATTGACACCCCCCACATTATTTGACAAAACACCACCCAAATCCACACCCAATTGACCCCTGCCCAAGTCACTCCTCGTCCATTAATCAAGCTCTTGACTACCACCGCCTGGACTTCCGCTGTTCGATACCTTTGGTCTGCTTGCTGAAGTGTGATGTGGGTGTATTGCATTTGGGCATGGTGTATGTGTTGTTTGGCTTCCGCCACCATTTTCTTTGTTTCTTCCTCTAATGCTGTTGATGTAACTTAAAAAGTGAGTATCGATGTTTCTTAAGAAACTGCACAGACGCCATTTCTTAATCAGTGTTAAGTTTATTTCATACATGCAGGGAAACCAGTCCAAGTATAGATCCGATTACCAGTTGTTACATCTTTTACATGACATTAAATACCCTTCTGCATAGGTGTCTCTCTCCTCCTCTTCCTATAACACTCAACCAATGGCAAAGGGACAATGCATTATTCCGGTCACTATGTACCATGTGCACTCCAATCAGGAAAAAACAAGTTTCTCATGATTAGTTTATACAAATCTCTTATCAGCCCCTTTGAAGTGTCTGGCTCCTTCCAGATCCCCCTGAAGACTAGCTTTATGACCCCCTCATAAACCAGCTGTATATTCTAAGCAAAAACCTGTTTAATTAGTTTTATACCCCACAGTGGACTCCCCGAAGGGCAAACGTCTTTCATGTCAGGGCTGGAGGTCAAAGGACTTGTTTGTACAACCTTGTGCTGCTGGATAGTCATTTGCTTTGACACAACAGTATCCTTTTCAGTTGTCATAACTTCAGGGTAACTTCTCTACCATATTGCCTTCAATTTACTTCTAATGTGCGGTTGTTTAAATATAGTTAAATATACGTTAACTTGGTGTTTTTCTCAGCTCTCTGCTACCATCCATTGCTCAATGAAGCTGCTATTATTTCTTGCTTGCTTGGAGTCAATGCAGTGCAAGTATCTATATACCCAGAGTATATAGCCAGCCTTCATCTATTACAGCAGTGCTTGCATTTTTGGAACTAACAGTTTTTTCTATCCAATGTTAAATCACTTTTCAGAAAAATAACATGAATACAGCCCTGTCATTCCTCATGCGTAGCAAACTGCTATTCAATACTTGTTCCATGTTTTCCAACATACCCCACTTTTAAAATGTAAGATGGGTGGGGTCCTACCATGACATTTTGTCCACACGAGGTACCCCTGAACCATCTGACGTCCTCTTCACCGATTCTGAGCAGTCACACCAAGTAACATGTTATTATGATGTATTATAGTAAAGCATCTGTCCTCACATTCTAAATCTCTACATTATGTGTAGGTATCTACTGTGCCTTTGCTGCTTCTCCATGTAAGTATGTCATGAGCAAAAAACAAACAAAACAAAACAAAAAAAAAATTACTCAATGTAAAGAGAAAACAATACAGTTAATCAGTGTTACCGTGTACCATATGTATTTAATTAAAGTGTGTGTGTGTGTGTGTTTCTAGTCTAATGCGGCGACCTCTGAACTCGGTGCATTCTTCAGACCCCTGGTACCCAAAAAGGTCCATACATCTGGGTTTTGTCATCTTCCTTGTTCCTATCTCTCCGTTTTGCCTGAGACCCTTCGAGTCCAGTGGCATTATCTCTTATTCTCCCTGTGAACCTTTGGGTCCAACGGCAGTCCCTGGGAGCCTTTTAGCTCCTTTATGCTTTGTATTCCAAAAGTCTTAGAGCCTGGCCCCTTCTGGTCCACAGCATTGTTATCTTGTTAGCTTGCAGTCAATGTTGGACAAGAAGCTTGTAGACGAAAGGTTTCTTATCAATTGTTAGCAGTACATGCAATTTGAACCAAACAGTCTGCTATCTGCAATATTAGTCTCTTTTCAGAAAAGAACACCAGTATAGCTCTGCCAGTCCACATGCGTAGCAAACTGCTAATCAATTCTCGATCCATGTTTTCCAACATACCCTACTTTTAGAATATAAGATGGAGGAGGGTGATCCGCTACAACCAAGTTGCTCACGTGATCCCGGTCCCTCAGATATCCTCTTCACTGGGTCGTAGCTGGCATCCGTGTTGCTGAGCTACCCCAAGCACTCGTTCAAACTTCACTCAAACTACGTCTTTATACTATGTGTGAGGTATCTACTCCAAAAATGTGTTCATGCATTTTAAATTAATGATGAAAAAATATATATATATATTTTAAGGCTCAGAACCCTCACCTCTGTCTATTCTGCTTGTCTTTGTCTGTGGATGTCAGTGGCACATATTCAATCATTCTCTGGCATCTAATATACTTCAATTCTGAGCGATAGCCCTTAATTAGACACTTCAAATAACAGAACATTAAAACAGTTAACAGAAAGGTTGCAATCATCAATATACATGCTCCCCTAAGCATCAGGTCCCACCCATAATAATTTTATGTTCAGCCTGTATACAGAAAGAAACATTAATAACAGGACACAATCATCTCCCATATTCAAAGTAGTCCTATTTAGTTGTGAAACAACAAGTACCACTTCGGGCTCTTGCCCCCTCTACATACTTTCGTAGTGATTTTACCTCGATAGTACGGTTTTCTGCCCTGTTTTAAGAAATTGGATCACCCCGCATGGAACAAGTGCAAATTACTGATGTACTCAATTCCTTACAGCAATCTATGCCTCCCAATTTCACCCACCCGTCCTGCTCTTTAGCTACGCGGTGCAGTGTTGGTTTAACTCTGTAAGCTCATAATCACATTTTCTATTCGAAACTGCAGTACTCTCAGAATAAACTCTATGTTCCAGCTGTGGATCCCCATCCTCTCGATCAGAACCACACTACTAACTTTAATCATTGCATCTCTGACAGCCTAAGCCATCTTTCCACCATGGTAACTGTTTCTCACAATCTGTGCTGACGATTTCTATCCAAGTTCCTACTGTCATCACATCAGTTACTTTCCCCCTATATACATCTCTGAACATATTCTGCAGTGCATCCACCATGGTCTGTGCCAGTTGGTCACACTTTCTCAATTATTTTTTATTACCTAAAAATGCTTTAATTACGCTCATAGCTTGTTGTAATTAATTTATAATTAACAATTATTCATGTTGCTCTAACACATTTAGGTGCATCATTATTTTTAACCCGTATGTTAAATTACATCTTTCTAGAATCCAATATTCCAGACCATCTCAATCTTATGATGCACTTAAGACTAATCAAAAATGATCACTATGCATTGAACAAATACTAAAATAGTGCCTCATTTTAGACATATTCAACACTACAGCATATCATTCAAAGTTCACATGATTTCCAAAATTAATGTCTAATATAGGTAACCATATTTTTCAGTAGAACAGCTGTTTTCAATTGGTATTTCGATTCAACATAGGATGTCCCATTACCTTACAAGTACATATTAATATAGTATTATGTTCCTAACAACACACCAAATAATCCATTGCAAGACACCAACCATTTTACCTCCCTAACATGGATGGCAGATACAATGTCTTAACAATGTCACTCTTAAGTGTCATGAACAACACAAACTCCATACTCCCCAGTGCCTCTAGAGGTCAATGGTACAGCCTTTGTAGTTTTTGTTATTTTACTGAATGTGATTAGTAATAAATTACATGAGACCTTCCCATCTCTGCACTCCAGGATCGCTGACATATTACCTTTAGTATCTTTAAACTAAGACAAATCTTTCACCAATCATACATCTATACCCCAAGTTTATAATACGTAGTTTCATTATCAGGTATGTTAACTGAAATTAACAGTCCCCATTACATCCCCAAAAATGTCACTTTAACGTCATCATAAATATTTCTTCTTTTGATATGCAGACCGGAATGGTTCCCCATATGTAAGAATGTCTCTGTGGTTTCAGATACTTCCTCATGACCGTCTCTCAGCAACTTAAACTCTTGTTCCAGATATATGGTAGAGCTTAATTACTACATATCATGGACAAACGGTTGAACAAAACAGGACACGGCACTTGAGGCCAAATAAAACAGACAAACAAAACGGACTAACACTTAAACAGTGGACGGACAGACACACAAACATGGTGAGTAAAAATAAACAAACAGGTATCGTGCTGGTCCTACCAGCACGTGATAGCAATTGTTATTACTGTATTTCTCCTTCTCTCTCCCGTTCTCCACTCACCGAACACACAACCCCGAGCGAGTAAAACGTGCATCTATATATACTGTTGTGCCGGGATTCAATTACTAATTAAATATTCTCTTGAATCCTAGCACGTGAATTAATTATGTGCAACCTCGTGCCTAAATACAATTATACATTTTAAATCACGCGTGAAACACAGACCCGTTTATATCCCGTGTACCAATGCCTATACACCAACATACAACATAGAAATGCACACAGGGGCGGGGCACATTGTCACAGGGACATATACGTGTCCCCCTAAAATTTGAATCTCCTTTTTAACGTATGCATTGAGAATGGGAATAAAAATTAAAACACACACTGTAAGAAGGCGGCCCAACAGTATATGTTTCTAGATACATATTAGAATTTAAAAAAAAACAAGAAACTAAATGGGTGGTGTATATCCAGCTTGGTGAATTTATCCATCTTCGGGCGATTTCCACTTTTTCATATATTGCATGAAAAATGACGCATATATTTTTATTATATCTATACCATATGTTATCAATGCTAATGCCCAATATTACAAAAACAATTTATCAACATAATCTATCTATAAATTACTGAAGTGCTAAAACCTTACTGAAAAAGTGATTTTCTGTATATGATCTAAACCACAGATCTCGTGAGATTGTCTTACTGCCAGGCAGACTGATCTCTTCTCTCCCACCGCCGCGTGACACTCAGACGTTGGAAAGGACAGGAGTTTTTTCTTTTGAGGTATCGAGAATCTCTTATATCAAATCATTAATCGTGGCAGCTATCGTCACTTGCAAAGACTTATGCAAGTAGGCCTGTATATTAATTTAGCTGCTAGACATTTTCCAATGCTGAAGGAAAAATAGATTTGCTCTGATACAGCTGTTACGTAAAAAAACATCATAATAAATCAAATTCATAATATCAAAAAAAATTAAACCTTTATGTTTCAGTTTGTGTAATTTCACATCAGGCTAGGACATATTTTAATGCCATCAATGTAATGAATTAAAAATGTGCACAATATTCTAGTTCACAATTTAAAATTGAGAAAATGTAATCCCATTATTTTTGCTATCTATTGCTAGTCAATTATGTTAATGATTTAAACTGTTGACAGCAAGTTTAAGAACTTTAAGTGTGAAGCATTTAAAATCTTTAAGAAAAATATATGTACGGTAAAACTTTTTTGTATTCTCTTGATACTAGACATATTCAAAGCTATACTGCAGTCGTTAGCAGTAGAGTATGTACATAACACTGAGTTCATACATTAAACTTTTGCTATGCAATATTTAAGAACTGGTAGACCACAGATAGACCATAGAGGCATCTTTCCATGTAGAGTCGACTCCACTTATTTGCATATTGGATAACTGCATAAATTGCTTAACTGCATAGCATGCAGCTGGTCCATAATTTTCTATGATTGTTTGGTGCTAAATGCATATTTCGCTTAATTACATGAAGCTGTGCGGTCCCGAAGTCCATTGTACATTGTATTTTAATTCAGATAATTGCATATTGCGAACAACATTAAAAAAAAAGATATGTTTGTGTTTGAGTTTCAGAAATAACAGTGACGTAAGCGCATAGCAACTGTATGACAGCGGGAAAAGCAGGCACGAAAGACAGAAAATGGCAAAGCGAATCTGTTAAACTCGAGCCTCAGCACACTATGAGCTTTCATGGAGGCAGATGGTTGTCAGTCTTTTGACAGTTTTTAACAGTTGTTTATCAGCTCAATCGTCCGACTACTATGCATACTTCCATGAAATATGTATTTGCTACATTGTAATCACAAGAGCTATAGTAAGGTACTGTGCACACCTGTTTAACTTATGTGTTGGTGTACTGTATTTCAGTAAATGAGTTTAGGCCAGCTGTAATCTACAGTACATTAGTTTACTTTTCATGGTATGATAACTATCAGAAAAAATACCACGATTATCATATAATTACATTGTAGTGTAATTTAATATAAAATATTCAGCTGGTTGCCAAATATGCAGATAAACACAAATCTACACACCTGTACTTTATTGGGTACCAGTATCTTTGCCTTCAGTCAGATTTATCAATGTATTTGCATCAAAATGGGATTTACATCCTTTTTTTTGTGAAGAAAACAATGTGTTAATATTGCTAGTAACAAACAATAATTTAGGCATACAGTACTTTTGAGTCTTTTAAAAGCCCTTTCACAAATGGTCGTTTGGTGCATGCTGAAGTACGGTTCAGTTCATTTGCAGGCATAAATGAAACATCCAAAACAAATTGATTCACCCCAGAATTTGCACCAAACCAATCGGCCTGAGACTACTTGTAAATACACAGATATACTGTATATGGTGCAAACTGCATTTGTGTAAAGACCATCATAAATATGCCCTGTTTCTTACATGCGGCTACTTTTTTATGTAAAGCAAACACTTTTGTATAATGGAACAGTCCAGGGATTATGGCTAGTCTGTAAATGTCATTGGTTGGTTTATTTTTTATATAAAATGTTACTTATTGTATCATTTAACAAATAGAATAATGGCAGGTTCAGTGTGTATTACCAGGGAATAATACCATAGAGAGGTTTTGGGGACAGGAACCATTCAGATGATATTACCCCTGGTAATACACACTAAACCAGCTATTATTTATTGTAATATATGGATGCGAGTCTGAAAAATATGTGTCTTCCCTTTCGGGTCTGCATGGCGGGTAAACTGAAATGCCAACTCTGCACAAGCCACACTTTGAGCTCAAGCTGATGTGTTGAAGTGATAATACCATCGTTCACAGCCCAACGAAAATATTACCATTTGGGTATTAGTAAGATTTGTTTTCTATGACGCACAGTAGTATTATTTAGGTCTACCCATATATTTCAATAGATTAATCTGTATTTATATAATTGCATTATAGGTAAAAAAAAGAGATGGAATTTTTGGTTCAGCACTCAAATGTAAGGCATGATTGGACAACTGTCAAAGTGAAGATATTCAACGAGACGAGCAAGATACAAAAGCTTTCACAGAGACTTCTGGCCAACCTCCACGAGTGACACTGGGAATACTGTTTGGTCAGTGGTTACACATCACAAATCGTAAACTGACAAGTATTTTACAACATATATTTACCTCTTGTGAGATTGCCTATTGTATTTTTGTGCTAGCGCTGCGATCAGAATACAGCCCCAGATAGCATGATAATATGTTTATGTATGAAGTCAATGTAATTTTAACTGAAAATGTGGTAATTCTATTGACATTAGATGGTTTCTATTTTTTTAAATCTTTAAATACTGAACCTCATTACCTTCAAGGGTGGATCTTGGTGACGCTGCTAGATGAGGCTTATTGAAGAGGCTTTGATATATACGCTCAGCAGAATTGGTCTGCTGTGGCATCCTTAAGATAAAATAGATATAATTTTCCATTTCAGGGAACCCTGGTTATAATATACTTGACAAACAATTAAGGGATAATCAGAGATTTGTATTTTCTAGCATTGTAATCTCAACAAACTACATCAAAACAGTTAATTTCAAGTCTAATCTAGGGCACAACATTTACTGTAACATTTAACCAATCAGATGACGGTAATATGCATTTTCTGAAGGTAACGTCTATGCTGTAGAAATGTCATGAAGATGTGTGTGTCTTTTAAGCTCCTCCGCTGGTAAAGTTCCATAACACTAATACAGGCAAAAAACTGTTTTGATGTAGTTTGTTTGGATTACAACGTTAGAAAATAAAATAAAAAGATCTCCGATTTATCCCTTAATTGTTGGAGACAGCCATTACCGTTGCAGGAAGCCAGTGTGCTGACTGCCTTCACTGAGCTGTATGCCAAAGTTGCTCAGATGAACCTCAGCCACCGAGACCGCGCTCTGCCTCTACGTGCCCAAAAGGTGACGGGTGTAAGGAGACTGTGCTATTTTCATTTCAGCCTTGCTGAAGTGAGGAGCTAGCACTTGTTGGAAAAGGACTTAAAGTAAATTACTTAAGAAATGTGGATGATCCCGTGGTTAGTACGGTTAATCCCAATTGCAACAAACTAAGCTAAGGTATCCTACTAACTCGAGCAAAAATGAATAATCTCAAAATGTATTGGCAACTTTTGTGACATTGAACTATTCGTAACGAGAATGATATCAAATGATTTCAAGTCAAAACGTTTGCTACCAAACCAGTTTATTTCTTATTTAACCTATAGCACAGTAGGCCTATAGTATTTAAAAAAAAAATAATCAATCCAATACGACTTCCAATTATTCTCATTATTTCATGGTTTGTAATTAACCTTATAACCATAATTGTAATCGTGACTACAATGGTGCTAAAATACAATAATGTGGATGGATATTGAATTGAGTCTACTAAAGGCTGCCATTCATACCTGAATTCATTGTATGAGGGGCGTTGTGACAGGATGACTGAGTGGTCTGACATGCAGGCAGAAGCAGGAAGGAAAACTGACACCAAGGAGTACTGCAGGTAAAGGTGGCGTTTGCCGTTTTATTTGCAAAAACTAAAATAAATAAAATATTTAAACAAAAAGAAACTTGCTCACAGAGCGAAAATAAAAGGTTTAAACGGAACAAAATCACGAACACAAAGTATAAATAAACTATACAGGTCAGGCTGGGCAGTAGCCTTCACTGATCCTGTATGTTATAATTCAGTTACGTTTTCAGTTTCGTTCCTCTCCACTCTCGCGCTCGCTCTCTCCGCTCCTACAACACCCACCACGAGCTGGAGAGCTGCAGGAGTTTTAGAATTCAGGTGACCATCTCCCGATTAGAACCAAAATTAATCACTTAATTAATTTGGGAGATGGCCACCTTCTGCACGAGTTTAATTATTCCTGGCAGAGGACGAGCACCGATCTCGCCTCTACCAGGACACGTTTTAAAAATAAACAAAAAAATAACACGGTGGTACGCCGTCACAAATTACAATAAATAAATCATAATAATCAAATACAAAATAACACAGGGGCGGAGGGCGGAGTTGGACCCCTTTCGAAAATAAAATAAACAAATCAATGTACAGGGCTGCTCGCCCTGTTACAGGCGTTCGAAATGTTTTTAAAACACATACACCAATGGGAACCACTCATTTCCAGCTTAGCCAGCGCCTTTAAGAATGCACTTTTCATATAGTGTTTTTTTCTGTGAAGTTTTTGCTCCATTGTATAATTTTGCGCACGACTACTGGCCACGATTGCCTCAGGTGGATACACTAAGAACTTAAGCCTTTATATACCTGAAATATGTCATTAGCATTTCTGATTGGATTACCTTAAGTTATAATAGGCTACCCCTTTGCTCCTATAAACAAATGTGTTTGTTTTGTGTGTGAATTAAATAATGAGGACTAACAGTTTTGTTTATCCAATAACGCAGCTTCATTCATTTTAGTGCTGTTTTAGGTAAACAGGTTATACGTGTGAATTTGGTTTAAGAAAACGGCAAAATATTCATATGCAATACAGCCTTAGTATTTACTGTCCTGCGTAAATACATTTCCGTAAATAATTTTTGAGATTAAAAATAAATAATAAATAATGATTCTAGGTTTCTGGGAAAAAAAGATTTAAATCTTGTTCCAAGGGAAAATAACTCTTTAGATATATAATGAGCTGAAAGCAATCACTCACATTGGCGCTCCCTCCTCAGCTCCTGTTTGGTAACGCGGTACAATGAAGAGCTTAAGCTGGGGATCAGCTGATCTTTTTTTGATACAATTGGTACTAGATTAGTACGAAGCTGGGGGTGATCCTGAGAGAGTACTGTAGTAATACGCAGCTCGTTGCAATTGACCCACTACATTCAGGGTGAAGGGTTTGTGGCTTTGTTGTTTTACTGTATAAAACACTGAATATGAATTTCAAGTTGGTGCGACTGCCATTGTGAAACATTGTTAAATGGTTGCTGTTCCCATCTCCCTGCTTCTGTGTTATGTTGTTCATGTGATGTTAGAGGGTGTAGTAAGTTGATGCTTTTGGACATATTAAAATGTATATATTGATTACTATCTTTATCCTTCAGACTAAGATGTGCTAGCTAGTTTTTGTCATTACTTCAAACACGAATATATTACAAAATTATGATAAATATATTGAAAACCCAGCACTATGAATGTTATCACATTATGATTTAGTTACAAACTCTGTATTCTGAACACAAGGATGATTTTCTACACACCTGTCTATACACACACCTATCTATCTATCTATCTATCTATATATATATATATATATATATATATATATATATATATATATATATACATATCTATATCTATATCTATCTATCTATCTAAATATCTACCTAATATATATATATATATATATATATATATATATATATATATACAGAGAGAGAGAGAGAGTTTGTTTTTGTTGTTCATACAAAAATAAAATTTAAATACAGAAAAATGGCTGTTTTGCTTTATTAAATAGGACTATCTAGTAAACATGAGCCTAAAGGGTTAATACAAATGTTATAAATGTATTGACTTTTTCCCAAATATTATTATTTTATACCAATTTCAGGGGTAAAAATGCCAGATACAATAGTTTCAAAATCTGGTACCTGGAGTGCACATTCATTTTTGCATCTGGAGTTGAAGAGGTTAATAGAGAAAAGTGTAAGGTACTGCATGCAGGCAGTAAAATGTGCATTATAAATACATTATGGGAGATACTGAAATTGAAGAAGGAATCTATGAAAAAGACCTTTTTGTTGTAATGCTGCCTGTAAAGCAGAAATGCCTATGATTTCCATTACACGAGAGTAGATGTTAAAACTTCATGCTGATTTGAAATCGGCTCTCGCCAAGATAAGCACCAACTAAGACGTAGCTTTACAGTAAACTAATGTGATCCATATGTGTCTCCATCCATTTACGTTTCCTTCCATATGATGATGTAGATATCCTTCTGTCTGGTGTTGATGGCTGAAGTGTAATGCTGGCTCCAGGGATCAGCTTATTGCCTCCCTAGTGCATCAGCACACACAAGATAATCAACGGTTAAGTAAGGTTCCATTTCTGAACATGAAGCAATAACGCAGTTGTGTGTAGAACATTCTAAATACTGGAAAACAACTTTTAGGGAAGCAGGTGTACGTGACTCAGGTCATGTAAGAATGAGACTGTTCAACTATAACACTGCTTGCTAATTCGGCTCCAACAGAGACTTTTTGCAGACTCTTTTGCTCTTGAATAATACAATAAAAGAAAACTCTGGTTTTGGAACCGGACTCTGACTCAGACTGACTTTCTTGCTATCAAAGGTTAGCAGCCCAATTCAAGTTGTGTGAGGATAATTGGATTCTTACAATATTTTAAAAGTTGTAAAATATTTTTATGAATAATAAAAGTCTTCACACCCTTGAACATTTTTCAGCAGTTTCCTTAAGCCACAGCTACTGACTTTGTAGGGACGGCTTGATTGAGGCAGTGTATTGGTGGTGCCAACCTGTTTCCACTTTACAATGATGGACCTGACAGTGCCCCAAGGGATATTCAAAGACATTGAAAGTTTCTTATAGCCTTCCCCCAATCTATACCTTTCAATAACTTTATCCCAGACTTCTTTTGGCAGCTCCTTGTTCAGCATGTTTTGCCATTTGCTTCAAATTCACTTCATACAACAGAAACAGCTTGATTCTTCATCCAGGAGTATTCAAATCAGTTGAACTACTGTGATTGGACACAGGTGGGCTCTATTTAACTTATTATGTGCCTTGTTAAGGCAATTTGTTGTACCTGAGCTAATTTAGGTTTGCTATGACAAAGGATGTGAAGACTTATGCAATCAAGACTTGTTGTTTTTTATTTTTAATTACTCTTTGAATAGTTCTATAATTTCTATAATTTCACGTTGAAAGTGTAGATGATGTTGTGTAGATCAATGAAACAAACTCCTAATTTAATGCATTTTGAATTGTATTTTTAGGCAGTAGAATGTGGAAAATGTTCAAGGGTGTGAAGTCTTTTTCAAGGCACTGTATATCCTTGTACAGTAAACCCCACTCGGAGTGCAGACCTACCACACTTCTGTCCCCTGCTGAGTCCTTTCATCGACACGACAGCTCTAATGAAGATCAAATCAAATAAAAACTACAAGAAGCATTAATAATAATAATAATAATAATAATAATAATACTAATAATAATAATAATAATAATAATAATGTGAAGGCATACATTTCCTGCATCCAGCCTCAGTTTCTGCCTCAGAATTAGTGCTTGGTTATTATTTATGTCTACTGGGTGAGGAGTTACAAAAAAGCAGTTGTCTGAGAGGCGAAAACCGTGTCAGTTTGACAGAAAGGTCTTTGTGTTTTGTTTTTTTTTCAAAGCACTACAAATACAAAACAAGGAACCTTTTTTTTGCAAACTCATGATCATTAATGCAAAATAACGTTCATTTTAAAACTGCATAATCAT